>NC_084552.2:32662832-32715332 GCF_033978685.3 Nerophis lumbriciformis
AAGAGGCGAGGTTTGAAGGGATTAGATGCATGTTTTGGAGTAATATGATTGGAAATCAAATAATTTAATTATTTAGTTTTTGTACAAAATAACAAAATTAACAAAAAAAAAAAGAATGTGTTTTTTTTCCAAGATTGCACCGTGATTTAGTTTAATGTTTAGCTGCAATCAGCGTTTTTATTCACTTAGCGCAAGTGTTAGTCAACAGTGGAGGCAAACTCCTTCTTATCTCGCATATGACTGCTAATTGGTCAGCTGCTGCATACTGTCAATCATTGTCACGTTGGCAAGAAGGCAGCCTCAGAAAGCCAATCAGTGACCTTCTGGGTGGTCTAAGGAGACCAGCTTGAGCCTGAGCGGCCGTTTTCTGCTTGTCGCCAATGTCTGACTTGCCTCTATTTAATAGCAATAAATTATAAATGGACAGTGAAAAATGCAGGAGATAAAAATTGCAGGTGACATTTCCAGTACATTTTTGCCAAACTTCTTTGTGTACAGAAGTGCACCAATTGAGACGCAACTTTAACTAAACGCATCTCGGCATCCTTAGAAGCGAATGACATCAGAGCAAACTGCTAGAAAGCAGGAAGAACCTTTGATGAAGCTTCTCATCCGCTGTGTTGGCGCAGAAAGCTTGAAGCTCGTAGTCCACGCCACACGCCTTGCCAGTGTCCTCTGGGCCGGGCTGCAGGGTAACTGAGCAGGGCAGGTTCTGGGGGATCTGAACAGATCCAAACACACAAAACAAGGTCAGTGGGCAATTTCCTCCAAAAAGCAATGTTGATGTTGATGTTTTTTTTACACGGAAGTTGAAGGGGTAGGCATGTTGGCCAAGCTTTTTTAACAGCCTCTCCTGCAGGTAGCTTAAAGGTTTCTGCTCCTCCTCATCCAGGAGAGGGAAAACCTGGAAAGTGCTCACGTAAAGATCCTTTCGGAAGGAAAGGCCCAAGACGTCCAGGTCCTCACGGCCGTAACGAAACACACAAGTCAGCATTACAAACACTGTGGACAAAAGCATTTTATTGTTAAACACGCACCATTCCTGCTTCGGCTTCCTTTTAGCTTTTTGTACCTTTGCGACCCTTGAGATACTCTGGGTCCACAAGGAGCACTCCATCTGCAAAGAAATGCCGAAATCCAACATGGCGGCGTTCATTTAAGCATCTTTGGAAGACAAGAACCACCGTCTGATTGTGTGTGCACTCACCCACTGGATCCACATGATCTAAGTGATCTATGAAGTCCCGCTTGCCCAGATAAACAGTCAGCTGTGGAATTCAAAGAGAAGAGTCATCATGGCACTCACACACACACACGCACACACATTCATGCACCCACGTTGTCCTTACCTTGCAGTTGGGGCTGGACTTCTTGAAGACTCTGTAAAATGTAAAAGTTAAAAAGGACAAGATTTAAAGTGTGACAGTTTGACCTTTGGACATCTGCCGCAAAAAAATTACCAGCTTGCAAAGAGGGCAACCGCATCATGCTGTTGCCATGGCGACCTTCAATCATCCTGACAAAAGCACATTTAGTGCTTTGGTGTCCATACTAAAGAGTCCATTACACTGAGCATTTAATTACTTAAAATATATATTTTTGATGAGATGGAAGTATCTCTGAATGTTCTGAAATCCGTTTTTATATTTCTATATTGCTTCCACAAGTTGACATTGAGCCGTAACCAGGATCCGACAAATACCGAAGTCAAAAATTGGTGGTTCAAAAGGAGTTTTGAAAGGTTGAAATCATGCATCCCAGCACGTAATGTATAATATCACTTTCAGCAACTCAGAGGCGATTTAAAAGAGGCGATTTCAGCCAACAGCCGAGTTAGATATACTTTTCGAGACGAGTGATGCAACCGAGTGACGTAAGCGCGCTCCCGCGTCAGGGGGTGCATATTATGGCAGGGGTGCGTTTTCCGGCACAACACCGGAGAGAGTCTCAACGCGCGGGATAGAACCCGGAAGCAGATACCATTCAATACAAACGTAGCAACATTTGTAATGAAGAGGAGACTGTATTTGCTCCATAAATTAAAAGAACAGAACATTTTGAAGTGCATCGACGGGAGAAAGAAAGAAACAAATATGTATTTAAGAAGGGAGCTAAGAAAATGGAGAATTCGGATTCCTGAATGAAATACGAATGAGATGAAAGATATGAAGCAAGTATATTTAAGGGAAATAATAAAAGCGTACACAAACCACTTCACGCTGCATTTCTGCACACCAAACTGATTAACTTTCCGCACTACTGGCAAAATATAGTCCAGAACAATAGCAACCTTCATGTGGGCTGCAGGATTAGGTCTCTGCTTTTTGCAGATGATGTGGTCCTGATGGCTTCATCTGGCCAGGATCTTCAGCTCTCACTGGATCGGTTCGCAGCTGAGTGTGAAGCGACTGGGATGAGAATCAGCACCTCCAAGTCCGAGTCCATGGTTCTCGCCCGGAAAAGGGTGGAGTGCCATCTCCGGGTTGCGGAGGAGACCCTGCCCCAAGTGGAGTAGTTCAAGTACCTCGGAGTCTTGTTCACAAGTGAGGGAAGAGTGGATCGTGAGATCGACAGACGGATCGGTGCAGCGTCTTCAGTAATGCGGACACTGTATCGACCTGTTGTGGTGAAGAAGGAGCTCAACCGGAAGGCAAAGCTCTCAATTTACCGGTCTATCTACGTTCCCATCCTCACCTATGGTCATGAGCTTTGGGTTATGACCGAAAGGACAAGATCACGGGTACAAGCGGCCGAAATGAGTTTCCTCCGCCGGGTGGTGGGGCTCTCCCTTAGAGATAGGGTGAGAAGCTCTGCCATTCGGGGGGAACTCAAAGTAAAGCCGCTGCTCCTCCACATCGAGAGGAGCCAGATGAGGTGGTTCGGGCATCTGGTCAGGATGCCACCCAAACGCCTCCCTCGGGAGGTGTTTAGGGCACGTCCGACCGGTAGGAGGCCACGGGGAAAACCCAGGACACGTTGGGAAAACTATGTCTCCCGGCTGGCCTGGGAACGCCTCGGGATCCCCCGGGAAGAGCTGAACGAAGTGGCTGGGGAGAGGGAAGTCTGGGCTTCCCTGCTTAGGCTGCTGCCCCCGCGACCCGACCTCGGATAAGCGGAAGAAGATGGATGGATGGATGTGGGACAGTATCAGTCGGGGCACTTGGGATTTAAAACTTCCTACATCAATCAACAGAGGTTTTTGAATGAGCTTTGAGACATTCAAAAGTTTTGTTTCCATGAACTACGTGCGAAAATTCCCTTGTAAAAACTTGTCCGCCACCTTTCTTTGGATCTGACCCGATACATTCTTGGTAGTAGCGTCATGTCCGTAGCGCAATCCAAGATCATTTCCTGATGCTGTCTGCTATTTAACATCAGCATAGCCATTAGAGACGTGATATTTGTCATTTGTGCCAATATAATCAAAACAAGTTGTAAGGATCCGCGAATCCTAGTGTGACGTCATAGGTCAACTGGAAAAGGAATTCAGTTACAGCGCGTGACGTGGCCGGGAATATGTTTGAGGTAAAATTTCATATGAAGCGCCTTGTCATTCAGTACACAAAGTGTATTTGTAGTCAGTCATATTGTCTTCTTTTTTTCACTTAAAAAATACAGAGGACATGACCTCGGTGTCCTCAGTGATAGTTACGGCCATGATTATGTTGTTCTCCTTTTGACAGCAAACTCACGCGTCTGCTGGTTGCAGGTAAGTAGTGCTTTCCCTTTTTTTTTTTTTTTTTTTTTTTTTTTTTCCCTTTTAACTTCAACGGGTGCGCAAAGTGCAACCTGGGAGTCATTTTCAGCCTGCACATTCTAATAGTGAAATGAAATATAGATATATTAAATCTTACACTCATTTACACTTATTTTTCTGTACTCGGCTCTCTGTGAAAAAGGTTCGACACCCCAAGATCAATCAGTACTGCTTGTCTAATTTTTTAACGAATAAACATGGTTTATTCTGGTATGCTGCCAACATGGCAGCATACCAGAATAGACCAAAAACTAAGATCACACAAACATTAGAAAAACGTAACAGGGAAAAAGTTGAAAATTAAAAATCCTGCACTCTCATAAATGCAGGATCAAAAACAAACATGTAAAGAAAAATTTAGCAAATGACATAAACACACACAAAATCCAAAAACAATTGCTTGTTGTATTTATGCATGAGAGAAATGCAGCAACAAAATGGGACATGAGGGATATCCGTCTTTAACAATTTCCTATTTTCTGACTTGTAAATGTTGTTACAGTGTTGAATACAAAAACACCAAATCATAAGGTTAATGCATTTGGGTGTGAGCTTGCACACAGTTTTGCATCCTTTTAACGTTGTGTTTTGTAGTCTTTTCTGACAGTTAGTTTTACCCTACTGATGATGTGTTGAGTTGGCCCTAATGCTGCTTATTAGGGACATTATTTTTTGCACATTTCTACAGGAGCTTACAGCCTTGATTGTGACGTCACCATACTTGCCAACCCTCCCGGATTTTCCGGGAGACTCCCGAAATTCAGCGCCTCTCCCGAAAACCTCCTGGGACAAATTTTCTCTCGAAAATCTCCCGAAATTCAGGCGGACCTGAGTGACGCGTCGACAGCCTGTTTTCACATCCGCTTTCCCACAATATAAACAGCGTGCCTGCCCAATGACGTTATAACTGTAGAATGATCGAGGGCGAGTTCTTGGTTTCTTATGTGGGTTTATTGTTAGGCAGTTTCATTAACGTCCTCCCAGCGCGGCAACAACACACAACAACAGCAGTCACGTTTTCGTCTACCGTAAAGCAGTTCGTCTGCCGTAAACAGCAATGTTGTGACACTCTTAAACAGGACAATACTGCCATGTACTGTGCATGCATATGTGACAATAACATCTAGGGCTTTTAGAGAGTGCAGTGCACAACTGCACACACACCAAGGAGACGAAGCAGAATGCATCATCAGAGAGGGTGTTCAGCATGGTTAGAAAAATAGTGACAGAGAATAGAACAAGGATGGACAATTCAACCCTTAACTTAACAATGAGTAGATGAGTGTTATGTGTGTGTATATGTGTAAATAAATGAACACTGAAATTCAAGTATTTCTCTTATTTATATATATATATATATATATATATATATATATATATATAGCTAGAATTCACTTAAAGTCAAGTATTTCATATATATATATATATATATATATATATATATATATATATATATATATATATATATATATATATATATATATATATATATATATATATATGAATGAAATACTTGACTTGGTGAATTCTAGCTGTAAATATACTCCTCCCCTTTTAACCACGCCCCCAACCACGCCCCCCCCCCCCCCCCTCCGACCACGCCCCCCACCTCCCGAAATCGGAGGTTTCAAGGTTGGCAAGTATGGACGTCACGGATCGACGAACGTAACCCGTTCTCAAACAATGACAATAAAAACTATTCTGATTCTGATCCTAGTACATGCATATGGTGTACCAAGACTGATTTCTAACAAATAAATAATTTTGTGTTTTTTTCCCCCACGACGTTTCAGTTCAGTTTCGGTTTACTTTCGGTTTATTTCGAACATGCATACGATACAATGTAATGCATCACGCGTGGCGAAGTTGGTAGAGTGGCCGTGCCAGCAATCGGAGTGTTGCTGGTTACTGGGGTTCAATCCCCACCTTCTACCATCCTAGTCACGTCCGTTGTGTCCTTGGGCAAGACACTTCACCCTTGCTCCTGATGGGTGCTGGTTAGCGCCTTGCATGGCAGCTCCCGCCATCAGTGTGTGAATGTGTGTGTGAATGGGTGAATGTGGAAATAGTGTCAAAGCGCTTCGAGTACCTTGAAGGTAGAAAAGCGCTGTACAAGTATAACCCATTTATCATTTATCATATTTCCAGTTGTTTCATTACAGCACATCCGAAAAGGAGTAGGAAGAAGCTGAGCTTATTTAATCCTACCCCTTTTCATACCATATAAATTTAAACCCATTTCATAGTTCTCTGTAACAGAAGAGTGAATAAATAATAAATAAATAATATACCATAGTAAGTAAACAAATATTAAATACATAAATAATCTTTATCTAAAAAAAAAAAAGGTTCAAGATGTTCATAATTATTGTTCTGTGTACTTTGTAAACACTTGTAGTTTGAACAGTTTCTTAAACTGAATCATATTGGTGCTTTGTTGAATTTCTTGAATTAATCCATTCCATAAGTTAATTCCACATACGGATATGCTAAAGGTTTTAAGTGTTGGACGGGCATACAAATGTTTTAAATGTTATTTTCCTCTAAGGTTATATTTATTTTGTTTTGTTGAGAAGAATGGTTGTACATTCTTGGGTTGCAGGTTATAGTTTGCTTTGTACATCATTTTAGCTGTTTGCACACGGAACTGTTTTTATGAAAATGGAGGAGGCGCTGAACTCTAAGGAACATTTCGACATTACTATACTTGGTTTGAGGACACCCAATGTAAAGTAGGATAAGTGATTGTTTTCTTCTAATCGTGGCATGCACACAATAACACTAACGTCCAACATGGAGTGACATTGTTGCTTCTAAATGCAGCTTTTTTGTTGATGCGGCATTTTGCACCACGCCAGGTGCACCTAATGTTGTGACCGGGGAATCTATACACTGTTTTTCGGGTTTATTTTCCACCGCGTCTGAAACAAAAAATGGTTATACGGTATATTATACAGCGTACATTTTCAAAAGATATAGGTTGATACTTTTGGAGCGGGTGAGCCGTGGTTTCCTTTGCAAACTAAATGGAACGCCTCCACACACAAACCGTGACTTCCTACTTTCTTCCTTCTTTTTTATTTTTCAATTAAAATAAATAAATGTGGAGCAAAATTTTATAAAAATAAAAATGTAATTCATATTTTACAGCAAAATATACCCAATACCAGAGGTGGGACCAAGTCATTGCTTTGCAAGTCACAAGTAAGTCTCAAGTCTTTGCCCTCAAGTCCGAGTCAAGTCCCGAGTCAAGACAGGGCAAGTCCGAGTCAAGTCCAAAGTCAAGACTGGAAAGTCTCAAGTCAAGTCCCAAGTCCTGCATTTTGAGTTTCGAGTCCTTTCAAGTCGTTTAACCACAGACTAATATATTTACACAGATTGTGTATGCTTTTAAAACGCTGTATTTATCTATTAAAACAAGTGCATTTGAAATTGCAGGGAAAAACATAGTGCTGACATTGCACTTCAAAATAGCACTATTAACCAGTCATTTTAAACATGTAACTCATTCCTTTACAGAATAAACACATTTGAAAAAAACAAGTGCAACTGTACTTATTTGCACAAAAGTGTTAACATTGTATTTCAATGGCATATTGCATTGTAACTAGTTCCACAGCAGTTTCTATCCTGTTCTTACCTTATCTCATTGATCTCATCTCATACTGTATGTGTGTTTATGTGTGCGTACACATGAAAAACATAACAAATACATGAACATAACAATGAACAGAGTTGTACTTTTTAGATGTCAGGACCCTATGCAATATGTACACATATTCTTAATATAGTATACATTTTAACTGACCTTTATTTGACTATGTTTGTCTTTTTGTAGGTGGCTAAAATACGCGGTGATGCTGACCACGGTCTAACTTTACGTTACTGTGTGTGATACATTGACTAACGTAATGTTACTGTGTGTGATACATTGACTAACGTAATGTTACTGTGTGTGATACATTGACTAACGTTACGTTACTGTGTGTGATACATTGACTAACGTAACGTTATGTGTAGGTACCTCATGCAACCCTGCTTAAAAAAAAATCACTTGACAAAAAGTATGAATAAGGTAGCAAACCGCAGTGGACGCAACAGATTGCCGTGTTTGCAATGACGTTGTAACCATAGACATCTTATAAGTAGACGCAGGTTGCTGTGACGTGAGCAATTTGGCCGCCATCTTAAAGTGGTGATGAGGAGCTGGTGTTCAGCGTTTTCCTGCTCAAATGAGCGGACTGTTGAAAATAGGAATCGGGGGATTACTTTTCACAAGTAAGATTTAACATTAACGTACTATTGGTTGTATCTTATGAAAATAATATTACCACAGAGTTGAGAAGGATCAAAGATCTTCAATATTTGTATGTGAAAATCACAAATAAATCTTCTGGGGGAGGATGACGCCCCTACAGGGGTTTGGTTTACAAACTTTCAGCCCCACCTAAAACAAAATTCACCAGCCGCCACTGATTATGATGCATTCTCATTTTAGGCAAAGTATAAGACAATACTTTCTTAACAGTATAATTGTAACCAGGAATAAGTCTTCAAGTAACAATATTCAAATACTAACATTGTTGGGTAAAACAGAATTTGGTTTTATTCTGAATCCAGTGAAACAGATTGGTGGTTTTAGCTGATATGAAGACTTTCAGGTGTTTATTTATGTTTAAGTATTTGGCAGACGCTTTTATCCCAAGCGACTTACATAAAATAATACATATAAAACAATCACTGCAAACATGATCATTTAAGGGAAGAATGTAATAGAAAATATCAATACAAAGTGTCAAGACAGAATAAACTCTCTGCTGCTGAAGCAACAGAGATACAGTCTATAGGTCCCTAAGATATATAGATATCTAATGTATTCATACATTGTTTATGTAGGATATACGCATGTATATATAACCTAATCATATTGTTTCTTCAACTTAAAAATAGTTTACCGTTTTTCCCCCCTTCTCTGGGATTATATTCCCAGTTTTGATCTCGGACGTCTGGTCACTTATAGCGTATAAGAATATTATATTACAGTTAAGCAAACTATGAATAATAAAACACGCCAAAACATGTGTCTGTTATCATAGCTACACGTATGACAAAAAAGGGGGGTGAAAATCAGTGGTATTCAGTGAGGTAAGATAAATTAAATGCGCTGACAGTTCATTGCTCCTGCCAAATGAATTGCACTGAGTGGAGCGGATCACCACTCCAAGATGGCGGCCCCGCGCCTCGTCTGCGCCAGTAGGCAGTAGCGCTCTATGCTGCGTCTACTTATAAGATGTCTATGGTTATAACGTTAGCAGTGAGTTTGCAGCCTCACTGATTTAACTACACAGCAAATAAAAGTCACGTTACTTAGCCAATAAACGTTATCTTACATTCAAAACTTACCCTTCTTTGTGCAACTTCAAATGTTGAACGTTGTTGCGTCTCCGTCTGTAATATTCGAACTGCGTGATTTGCATACGGCAATTAGTTTTTTGTTGACCAAGTCGTAGTTTTTATACCCGAACGAAACCAACTTTGGCATAATTGTTTATCACTGTTGGACAACTCTTCTTCATTGGTTGTACTGTAATTTGATTGGATGAATGCTGCGTGATGAAAACAATGTAGATCTAATTTGATTGGCTGTTGTACTGACAGCACACCAGCTGACAGGAACAACACGCTGAGAGAGACAGACGAAGAAAATGAAAGATACGGAGCGCTCCCAAATAACTTTTTAAGCTTTGGATTTTGGGGAAAGTAGCAAGTCATGTCAAGTCATGTCAAGTCAAAAGGCTCAAGTCCAAGTGAAGTCACAAGTCATTGATGTTAAAGTCTAAGTCGAGTTGCAAGTCTCTTTACATTTTGTCAAGTCGAGTCTAAAGTCATCAAATTCATGACTCGAGTCTGACTCGAGTCCAAGTCATGTGACTCGAGTCCACACCTCTGCCCAATACATATCTATTCTAGACCACATAGAAGTGTGTTAAATGTAGATTAAAATCATCACAGGTCCACTTTGAAGAGACAAAATGAAAAGTTATTTTTTATCTACCGGTATGTGTTGTTGAAATGGTTAGTCTCATTATACTGTATACTAATTATTTAATGAGAAACAATTCAAGAAAGAAGCTCTCGTCAATGGAAAGTTTGTGCTTAGTCAGACTCTGGAGGTTTTGTTTCCTGTTTCTCTCACACACGTCGTCTTCCTGTCGGCCCCTCAGTACAAGTATTTAGTTAGTGAGGAGCTGCGGGACATGATGAATTCTTTTGTTGACTTATTCTGTGCTGCAGTCACTCACGGCAGTAGAAGAACAACACCCACGTTCCTCCTTGAGGAAATTATCAAAAAATTAATCTAATCACGTAATTTGCTTCCCCTGGCCTCGTCGTCCAGCCAGACGGAAGAACAATCCGTTGTGGTGGAGTTGCGGGAGATTTAATCAGGCAAAAAGCTGGACAGGGAAATAGCAGTAAAAGAGCAAGAGGGCACATCCTGCAGTTAAACAGGAAGCGCGTATTCCTGGAAATTTGGCCAAAGCAGCAAAAAGATGCACTTATGCAAATAGCCCTAAAAAACATGCTGATACTTCCTGAAAGATGACACTCTGTTTTATGAAATAGCCTAAAAAAAACTCACGACTTACCAATCTCAGGGCGGACGCTCTAACCACTAGGCCACTGAGTAGGGTAACAAGTATATTGTAACAGTACACACCGTTTGAAGAGAAATACTATGTTTGAATATAGGATAATAAAACTGTTACATTACAACATTTAATTGATTCTTTGGTGTATCACTAGATAGAGCCCACAAACCTATAGTGATACCTGTACTGCAGTTTGAGAAGGCCTGGTAAAGAATATTCCCAGGGGACCAATAAAAATCGAGCTGTGAGCCATAATGTCCCCTGGGCCGCATTTTGGACACACTGCGTTAGAGTCCGTGTGTGACGTCACACACCTGATCAGTCAACATGTTTACAGAAAGGAGTGTACTAGACATGCTTTGTGCTCCTATAATTCTTCTGTTCCGCAAGCATTTTCTGGTTGAGGAAGTTGCGGCCAACTCCTGCCTCCAGATGCAATGTTTAAGAAGAAGAAGGCGGCGGAGGCAGTGAGTAAATAGAAAGGGAGGTGACATGTTTAAAGCGTTCGCATCTGGCTGAAAAGCTTCATCAAATGTGTTGCATAAAAGCAAGCCTACCTGGTCCCTGCTTTGTCCCCCATGTCCTCTGCTGCCTTTCAGCTGCCTCTTCTGCTCCGCATGCTTCGGTCCAGTCTGTCCCTTTCTGTCCGTTTCCGCGGCATAAGGACAGAAGCCACGCCCACCCGGCATGATTGACACCTGCGATGACGCCTGCAGATCTGACTGTTGGCCAGCGGCAGGCGATACTGCAATTTGTTGGAACCGATCTGATACCACCATAAGAGCCATCCAAGGAGAATGTTCTGCGTTTAGGAACATAATTAATTGATGATGATAAATAATGATACATGAATAAACGTGAAAGCAACTGTCATTTAAGAGCATGTGTCCCAACAAGTAACATTTATCGTAATATCTACTATGAGCGTGCTTTTATAATCATACTGACAAAAACAATGGCAAAAAATGAAATGAAGACTCCAACCCGTCACTGCAATCTCCAGACTGGAAGAGCGCCCTCTGGTGTGTGAGCAGTGACAAAAATTATAACTACCATTTTATATTTATTAAAACAAACGTCAACGATGCCCCCATCCATTTACTTCCGATGGGGGCTTTATTTTGAAAGGAGCTAGCGGAACTTCCCGCATGTGGGCGCCATAGTGAACGCCTAGACTGCGGCTCTTCATCCTCGACACTCTCACCGCGCTGTTTGAGGACTCTCACAACAGCCTCGGCGGAGACACGCCCGGTATCTTGTTCACTTCTCCTCACCGGCTCCTTGTCGGCCATGGCGGCTCTTCGCGGTGTTTACTGCGGCTGTTTGCTGCTGGCGTTGCTGTTTCCTCTGCAAGGTAAAGAAAAGACTGCGCGTCCATGTGCTGCCTTTGTGCCGCACAGCAGGCCGAATAACGGAGCACCGGCATGGCAGCAGCACCCTTCTTGCGATATTGACCTTGTTTTTACACAAATATTTTAAAATGATTACCTTATTACACCTGCTGGACGCTATTTTGCAAAATTGTGCCATCTATTATTACCTGACTATCTAAATCATCAAATAATTAAACAATATTGTTACATATCAAATAGTAGTAAATAATTGTTATACAAGTCATGTTTTAATGCACTTTTTTTGAATAATTCATGTTTCAGTTAATTGGAACTGCTACCTAACAGACTAAATACCTAATAATGATTAACCATATGTTGTGCCACCATTGATTATTTTGTTGTTGTTTATTGAGCATGTCATAGTCAGCTCCACATCATACATGTGGTACATAATATACGTACATATCTCCAGTGAACAGTGTTGTGCTCAATGGCAATATTTCACAAAAAAGAAAAGAAAATTGAATTAATAAAATAAAAAATAAATTAAATTAAACATATCTCAAAAGGGTAATGGGAAAAAGTCTAAACTTTTTGAACCCCCTTTTTTTTTTTTTTTTACATCGTTACTTTAACTAATATCCAGTTTCCTCTGAACCACATTTTATCACATCCATCTGGATCCAAAAAACTAAATTTGTGTTTACAATTCTCAATGTATCATCATAAGTAAGTCATAAGTCATTCATATTCAAAATAAGCCTACACTTCACTATACCAAACCAAAATATTAGATTTGTACAATTTCTTAAAATGCTCAATGTTTGAACAGTGTTTGACCTCATCACTCAACAATACAAGTTTACAAGCTTTTACACACTGGTGCAGGATGTGGATGCATGCGCGTGTGTGTATGTGTGCACACAATATGTAAGGTAAAGTTACTTTGTCTCCTAAATAATGATGAGAGTGTGCACAATAAACAGGGGCTTAGTGGGCACAATGGGAGCTTGTGTGTGTGCGCCTGTGTTGGTTTGTGTTCTAAAAAGACCTAGAATTGTGGTTATTGAATTGTTTACCTTTGTCGTCCTCTCTCTAGTTCTGTCTCAGGGCCTGGACCTGGCAGACGCTCTGGGCGATGACTTTCTAAAAAGTAAGAACAGCAATAATTAGCGGTGTAAGGGCACATCATAAACACGTTTCGGCACATATCTTGATTCAAGGTCACAGTTGGATTCGTTTTGGGAACAGTAAGGGAAGAAAATATAAAACATACAATTGCTAAGATTTTTTTTTTGTTATCTTTAATTTGGAATATAAAAAATCAAAAACTCGGCATGTAATTCGCTAATGAAGAATGCGTTGACATCATACGGTATTACAATTTTCATCTTCTACAAGTACTACTTGTTTTCAAATACATAATTACTTTTTCTCTTATGACTACAACTTCATTCTTTTATGAGTTGGTGAGTTTTTATTAGAAAATTTTAACTTTATTCTCGTAAAAATGTCTCCATTATGACGACAATGATTTGTTGTAAAATTCTGTTTTAAAAACTAAAAAAAGATGGGTTGAGAAAAATATGATGGCTTTTTGAGTATTTCAAATTAATACTTTTTCACGTAGAAGTACAACTTTTAGCATTAAAGTAATTATGACATTTTTTAATATTATGGCTTTCTACTTTTTTTTCTTTTCTCGTTTATTGTAAATGTTTCACTTTTTTCCCCACATTCACCCTCCGTTCTCGCAACATTGCGGTATTTCATCATAAAATTGTTTCTTTTTCGTGCCAATTACAAATTTTTTCTTATAATATTATGACTTTATTCTAAATGTAGGTTTATATGCGTGGCGCAGTGGAAGAATGGCCGTGCGCGACCCGAGGGTCCCTGGTTCAATCCCCACCTAGTACCAACCTCGTCATGTCCGTTGTGTCCTGAGCAAGACACTTCACCCTTGCTCCTGATGGGTGCTGGTTAGCGCCTTGCATGGCAGCTCCCTCCATCAGTGTGTGAATGTGTGTGTGAATGGGTAAATGTGGAAGTAGTGTCAAAGCGCTTTGAGTACCTTGAAGGTAGAAAAGCGCTATACAAGTACAACCCATTTATTTATTTTTTAGTCGTCCCTCACTACATCGCGCTTCCAATCTCACGGCTTTACTTCATTTCAGAGGTTTTTCTCCTAAATCAAGTGTTCAATGACTTGTTAAATTAGGTATTAGTTTTATTACAAGTTGAAAAAGTTTTTACAGAACAATTTACAGCCGTGGTTTCAGCACATGGAAGTCCAGTTCTAACTTCGAGGAATTACCAAGGATGTGACAAAGTGTTTCCTCAAAGCTACTATATTGGATGAAACAACTTTAAACGGGACTATATGGAGCTTATTTTATGTTTAGAGAGCTCAAATTATGTTTAAGAAGGTTGTAAACAGTTTTTTTATGCTGTCACTATGAACATTAAATGTCCATCCATCCATCTTCCGTCCAATTAGATCTAGCCGGAACTTCTCCACCTTGCGCACCAGTTCAGGCTCCTTCCCCCCCAGCGAGGGGACGTTGCAAGTCCCAAGAGCTAGCTTCTATAGCCGAGGATCGGACCGCCAAGGGCCCTTCCTTCGGCTGCCGCCCAGCTCACATTGCACCCAACCTCTGTGCCCCCTCATATGGGTGGTGAGCCCATTGGAGGAATATCAAATGTATTATTAATAAACCTACTTGACGGAAAATGTTTACCGCGGTCAGGCCTGGAACCATTAACAGCAATAAACAGGGCACAACTTTATTTTTTGTTTTCTTGTTACATTGAAACTTTTGTCTTGTAAAAAAAAAGAAAAAGTCTTGTAATATGACAACTTTCATCTTTATAAGGTATCGGACGTTTCATGTAAAATTCAGATTTTTTAAAAAGTTTTTTAAAATTAGGACAGGAATATTAATACTAATACTATTATCCTTATTTTGTATACTCACCAGAACCACTGCATTGGACTTTGGATTTTTGTCAATTTATTTTGTCAGAGTTTTTTATTAAAATAAACAGTCTGTGCTAAAAAGTGAGTCAAAGATCATCCTTACGACAGCGCTCTTGTGTTTTTAGTAATCTCTTGCAAAAATGTTTGTCTCTTCCAAGTTTTTTACCTAAACTCAAGGTGGCTCACATATTAGGGATTTAAAAAAACATTTTTTACTTGTTTCACTTTGTTCTCATATTTTGACTTCTGCATTTGTAATATCACAAACATTACTGTTTCATGTAAAATTACAGAATTTTTACTCAGTAAATTAACTCCTTTACACAATACAATTGCAATTATTTCTTGTGAAATTCAGATTTTCCATTACAATTTCTGCTGCACCTGTTCCAAATACAAGTACCCTTACACCCCTAATAATTATCCTTAAATTCCCTAAAATTAAGTTCAAACATTTCCTCTATTTCTTTGAACATTCTTTCCTTGAACGAACACCGACAGCCACCACTGCAAAGCCAGCAGGTAAGAACACGCCAAAATGTACCATTGGACCACTAAAGTAGCTACACTCAGGTTGCTATGGCAACAGCAACATGCTATTCTCTTGGTCACTTGCCAACAAGCTTTTATTTTGTAAGGTCAAATGTCTTCTACTGCCCCCTACAGCTACCAAGGCTCCTAACAAGCCCAAACCTAAACCAGGTAAGAAGCTGCTGTGGCGTCAGAATGATGACATGAGAATGTTGGCTGCCGCCCCCATTTCCCCCCCAACCCACTAATTTATTGATTTATTTAAGATGCTTCTATTATTTTTCTTTTTTATTTCATCCCTTGCTTCCCCCCTCACCTTTTAACCCTGACAGTTGATGATGGCTTCGACCTGTCTGATGCCTTGGACCCCAACAATGACATTGGTAACAGAGACAAGAACAAGGGGAAGAGTGGAGGTGGGTTGCAGCTTAGCTTCATTGGAAGCGGACAAGCATGTTTTGTTTTTATTCTTTGTTTTTGCACTAAACGCACCCTTTTGCCTAAAACTTCACGTGCATGAAAACATGCATGCGAGTTAAGGAGTTGGAACACAAACATTAGCAACACAAGCATTAGCATTACGCTCACATTTGAACAGCAGCATCCAGCTAGGTTAGCCTATTCACCAAAGGAAAACCAAATGATCAAACTAATTACTCCCACATCTGGAGATGACTCAACGACAAATGGCAGGGACCCAGGCTGCATTTAAGGTGTGTAGCGAAGCCTGCTTTTTTAATATATATATATATAAATAAATAAGCGCTGTCAGAGGTGGTATGTCAACAAGGGAGGTTTTTAGTTCATAACATCATAAAAAAGACAATTTCAAAAGGGGACATTATAGATTATTTTCTCTCTTTTGGTGCTCATACACACCTGATACAGGGCAGGGGTGTCAAACTCATTTTGATTGAGGGCCACATCACAGATGGCCGCATGTAACGGTCAATATACATGATTATAAATGTGTAATCCATCCATTTTCTACCGCTTGTCCCTCTCGGGGTCGCCCAGCTGCACTCGGGCGGAAGGCGGGGTACACCCTGGACAAGTGGCCAGCTCATCGCAGGGCCAACACAGATAGACAACGTTCACACACTAGGGACAATTTAGTGTTGCCAATCAGCCTATCCCCGGGTGCATGTATTTGGAGGTGGGAGGAAGCTGCAGTACCCGGAAAGAACACATGTAGTCAAGGGGAGAACATGCAAACTCCATACAGAAAAAACAGGGAATCGAACCCAATCGCCTCATGATATCATGTTATGGATAACTTGCTTTGAAATTATAAGTCATGCAGATATTTAAACAAAATATTTTTGGAATATATGATAATACTTCAACAATAAAGTCAGAAATATATGCAATTGCACACAGTACATGCATCTTTCTGTCATAATAAAAATAAATATATTTAGTAAGAGAGAACAAGTACTTTGACACATATTATTTCCAGGTTTTGCAGGTCATATGATGTGGCAGGCCAGAAATATTAATGTTAAAACATCATTAAAAAGACACTTTTGCATAATAGATCCCCTTAAGTCATATCTGGAGCACTAAAAGTGTTTTTGTTTTCAAGAAGAATTTTCCGACAGCGACCTAATTGACGTCAGCAAAGATGACAACTACAAACCCGACAAAGGCAAAGGTATCGACTACTTTGGCCTTAAACGTGTCTTTAAAAATGGGTGTTTGTTTTTCTAAAGTGTTGTTTGTTGTCAGGCGGACGACCAGGCGACCGACCAGGCGACCGCCCAGGCGGACGACCAGGTGACCGCGATCACATTAATCAATACGAAGACAACAACGGTGAGTTTGATGTGTTTGCACGTTAATTTGTGGACTCCTCACACGTGTGTATGTGTGTGTGCGCGACCAGAGACCACAGCAGAAGTGGGCACCATCGCAGGCATTGCTAGTGCTGTCGTCATGGCGCTGGTGGGCGCGGTCACCAGCTACATCTCCTACCAGAAGAAGAAGTTGTGCTTCGGCATACAGCGTAAGAATCATCAAGTGAATGCTAGTAAAGGTGTGATGTTCGCAAACGAATCAAGTCTTTGGAACGGCTCTTTTAATTGAACAACCAAAACCGTTCGCAGTGGCGAGCCGTTCGCTTTGGAGACGTTTTTTTGCAATTTTACCGCAAACGTATTTCTAGCCCCTTCCTGCTTCATCACCGATAAGAATATAATAGGACGTTTGTAGTGCTAGGAACATATGCAACTTTATGTTGTAATTATCTTACTTTTTTTTTAAACATTTATTTCCAATGAATTTGTCTTAGGTCAAAACATTCATCCAATTCAAGTCTGATTAAAAAAATAAATAAAATAAAAAGCGTTTTAAAGGTAAATGTAAAAAGTGTGAAAAAACTGTAGTAGAGCTCCAAATAACATGTTGCCAATTTAGCCAGTAGCGGCCCTGGGTAATACAACTTGGTATTCACATTTCTATCATGTCCTAATTTAGATTCTAGTTTTATTTATACTTTCTGAATACATTATATTCTTTATTATTTTTGTATTGTTAAAATGATCTTGTGCTGCAAAGTTGTTTAGGTAAGGGAAACCGCAAAATAGTGGTCACTGTCAAAGCATGGGAATACGGCAGCACCTTATGGAATATTTTCATAGAGGTAATATTTCAGAATAATTACCACCAATAGGGCAATATTGGTGTAGATTTGAAAAATTCTCATCCACATCTGAATTCATAACCGCTACCTACCAGTGATTGTTTCCTTGACTAGAAAAAAAAAGAATAACGAACTGCTCCTCGAGATCAGACTCCCTTCAAAGAGCCATAAATCCCATCAATAAATGCTAGAACGGTGGTTCTTAACATTGTTGGAGGTACCGAACCCCACCAGTTTCATATGCGCATTCACCCAACCCTTATTTAGTGAAAAACACATTCTAAGTAACAAAGACTTACTTTAGAGTTATTTGGTTAGGGTGAGGGCCAGGGTTAGATGGTTAGGGTTATAATAAGACCATGCCAAATAAGGCATTAGTTAAGAGCCAATATGTTACTAATTTGCATGTTAATAAGCAACTAATTAATGGTGACTATGTTCCCCATACTAAAGTGTTACCGTGCATGAACATCACCTTGTTCAAACAACAAAACCAACAGTGCATAAACTCACAACAAATTACACACCTGCAAATCAGTGTGACTTCTGCTGTTTCCGTACCCGTAATACGCCGATAGGGAGAAGTTTGTATTTACATGATGAGTCGGGTGTGTTTTGACCTCCGCCGAACCCATGAGCCGACTCACCGAACCCCTAGGGTTCGATCGAACCCAGGTTAAGAACCACTGTGCTAGAAGAAAAAAAAGTGGGAAGAAAAGTTTTTTGTTTTCTTTTATCTCAACAGAGAGCCTGAATGCTGGGATGATAAAGGCTGACAATCCGGATTGTGTGGTGGCATCAGAACCACAAGGTAGTCTTCCTTTTCCTCTAGTTCACAATGTCTTTGTGTTTAAACTGACTTGCAATGATGGATGTTTTTTTTTTTGATTCTACAGTCCAACAAACGCTTCTGCAGCAAGCCAGTGCTGAACCTCGCATGGAGGAGAATGTTGTGTAGCGCACACACACGCACACACAGGGTTCATGGAGCAGTGCACTGTGTTGCTGAATTGACAACATAGAAGTAGCTGACATTGTTAGAATTTTAATTTCTATACACCATTGCATTTTTAAAGGCGATGATTAGGGTTGCAAAGGGGTGGAAAGTTTTCGGGAAATTTACGGAAAGTTACCACGGGAAGTTAAGCTCGGGAAATTTGGACATTTTTACAATTTTTTGATTATTCAAAGCTGGACACCGTCCATCTTATTCTGTAGAATAAGATGAGAAATTTGTAAAACACCAATGCAATGCCACACACACATATAAATAGTCAGCTGAACAATTGGAGTAGTCTTTAAAAATATTTTACTGATGGACAAATGAATAGAAATAGGCTAGATGAATAAATGAACACTCAATCAGCATGCTAAATCAAACTATAACCTACATTCTTGTGTGACAACAGAAAAGCTAGCAGAACAGAAGGCAGTGGAAACTACACGTTTTGATTTAGTATTTGCTAGTTGAACTTTACAGATCACAAAAAAGGTCAATTCAGATCACTAATGTTGTTAGCATAAATGAATGGGATTTAACATAGAGAAAATTAGCATCATGGCTAACGGAGAAATTTTGGTTCATTATGAGACTGTGGTGGTACATAAACCTAGCTAGCTAGAGATATTGGCCCCAAGATCATTTAACAAGTACAGGAACAGCTAGCGAGCTAGCTTGAGTGGAAGTCTGCTGGAGTAGTCTACAGTCATGTGTGCATGTGATGGAAGAATGCACAGTGCAGGGTTGAAATTCAACTGAACTTGCATTAAAATCAGGTTGTTTTAGCTAATAATCATGCTGCAAGATCTAGCATGTTGCATTCAATGTTTATTCCCATTCATTTCCCATTAATTCCCATGGAAAGTTTCCAACTTTGAATATTCCCGGAATTTTGCAACCCTAGCGATGATCCATATTCAGGGATTTTGACTATTTCCCATTGAAACAATTATTTCTTACTTGAACCAGTTTGAATAACTCATACAGCGCTTCACCTTTTCCACATTTTATGGGATAGCCTTTTTCCAAAATGGGATCAATTAATTTGAGTCCTTAAAAATTCTACACACAATACCCCATAAGGATTTTTGTTTTTAATTGCAAATGTATTAAACATGAATCACTGCCTTTAGCAATGTACAGACACATACTGGATGAAAACTAACGCTTCTCATCCAACCTGATGGAGCTTGAGAGGTGCTGCATAGAGGAATGGGTGAAACTGCCCAAAGGTAGGTGTGCCAAGCTTGTGGCATCGTATTCAAAAATACTTAATGCTGTAAATGCATCAAGAGAGTATTGAGCAAAATATGTGAATACTTATGTACTTGTGATTGTTTTTTAAAATAAATTTGCAGTTCAAAAAGAAGAAAAAACATTTTCACATAGTCATTGTAGGGTATTTTGTGTAGAATTTTGAGGACAAAAATTAATTTAGTCCATTTTTTAAAAAGGCGTAAAATAAAACGAAAAAATGAAGCACTACAATACTTTCCGGATGCACTCTAACCACTGCTGACTGGCTAATATTTCACCAGAACAATAATGTGTATCATTGTCATTATGCGAGACTAATTTTATTAAGGTGTCCTCATTCCTGTAAAATGTGACATTTCTTTATTTATTTTTGTTGTTGCAAGCATTGGTTGTGTAATTGCTTTTTTTTTTTTTAAACCATTAACCATAGTGGAGCTGCTTCCTCTAAAATGTAAATAATGATCTTACTTTGGCCTGCCAAGTTTCTCACAGCGATGGCATCATGAAGGAAGCGTGTAGAAGTTTGGATGAATATTGGTTGTTTTCCCTGTGAGGTTAGATAGAGATTGCAAAGTTCAAAGGTGGTTTAGCTTGATGGAGTAGAATGTAGTTTGACTGTTACTGCAGTAGCTCTATCATTGTGATACAACAATGGCTGTGTCTCAAATGGACACTTGAAGTATACTGTGTACTACTTGGTATACAATGTACACTCATTTATTTACCTGCTTTCTTTATTTTTTTATTTACTCAAATTAGTCCCTCCCCTTTCGTGACGTGGCCAATTGACAATGACTAAGGGTGGTCAGTGTGCATTACTGCGCACACATTTCATTGAGTGCAACATCCGGGTACTGAAAGTGTGCACTTATGCACTCAAAATGCTAAGTGTAAGCACAAAAGTGTGGAGTTTGAGACACAGCCAGTGTTAAGCCTTTAACATTGTCTTTTTTACACTTTTTACCTTTTGCTAAAATCGCTTTTTGAAATCCCGTTCACCGTTTGTCTGCTGTCATTTTAGAGCTCTGACAGAATAATTATGATAATCACAATTCTTAGTGCCCGCATCCTCCTCCCATCTTGCTGCAAATTTGGATTTGACCAAAGATAGCCGACTAAAAGTGACTTTTATTAACATGTGCTTGCACACGAATGTAACAAAATGATTGATTTAGAGTGAAAGTGTAGTGTTTTTGCTTTTCCGACCTTACAAATAATGTCTCACTTCATAGGTGCGCCCGTTAATTAAATCACTAAAGTCACCACAGTTTTATCGCATTTCCTACGCATGCACCAAATTAATTTTTCTGTGTGAATTTGACATCATGTACATATCAATTTGCACAACAAAATGTTAACATTTTTCATCATTTTGTGTCTGTTTACTCTCTATATTCCAACATATTTTAACTCCTTGTTAGCAGAATGCACTAGTACACTTAATAAAACATTTGTGGAAGACTGACATTCATTCTTGTTTTTTTTTAAATTGTTTGAAAAGACAAGGGATTGTTTTCATCATCATCATCAATATATATATATACACACACACACTTATATATATACTGTATATATATATATATATATATATCAGTGACGTGCGGTGAGGTTCATGGCTGGTGAGGCACTGACTTCATCACAGTCAGATTTACAAACATATGAACCCTAAAGAGTATCTTATTCACCATTTGATTGGCAGCAGTTAACGGGTTATGTTTAAAAGCTCATACCAGCATTCTTCCCTGCTTGGCACTCAGCATCAAGGGTTGGAATTGGGGGTTAAATCACCAAAAAATTATTCCCGGGCGCAGCGCCGCTGCTGCCCACTGCTCCCCTCACCTCCCAGGGGGTGAACAAGGGGATGGGTCAAATGCAGAGGACAAACTTCATTACACCTAGTGTGTGTGTGTGACAATCATTGGTACTTTAACTTAACTTTACACATACAAACTGTAGCACACAAAAAAGCACATTTAATTAAAAAAAAACGTTATTATGATCTTACCTTTACTTATAAATGAAGTCCATGCGCCGCTGTTGTGCTGGATTAATGCACTCCCGCCGTAGAATGCAACCCCTGACGGGAGTGTTATATCAACTAAAGCCCTCACTTAAACGTTCCACGTGCAAGATTGAATCTATTTAAAAAAAGTGTAACCGAGGGTTTATAAATGTCGCCTATACTGTATGAAACTACAAAATAACAAACACGGAGGCTCCAGTTTACACGAGGACCACTTTATTTACCTTCTTTCAAAAACCTCCGCTCCACTCCAACGTGTCATCACTTCCGCTCTTAGCGCCTTTAAAATAAGAGCTCAAGGCATATACTGTATAACAGCGCATAACAGGAACTTAACATCACAAAGAGGAAAGCCCATAAAAATAGGTTACAAAAGTTATTTAATAAGAAGCCAAAAAGTGCAAAAACAATTATGTTCGTGTTGGAGGAGTTGTGAATTAGGTACACCTGCAGTCTGCAGGTGTACCTAATGTTGTGGCCCTGCAGTCATTCACAACTCCTCCAACAGGAACATTATTGTTTTTGCACTTTTTGGCTTCTTATGAAATAACTTTTTTAAATACATTCAATCTTGCACGTGGAAAGTTTAAGTGTGGGCTTTAGTCAGTGACGTGCAGTCACTGGAGGCAGGTGAGGCGGGGCCTCACCTGCCATCATGGAAAGAAAAAATATATAAAAAGAAAAAAAATTAATTAAATTGTTATATGTATCCAGTGATTATACTATAAAGTTATTTTCCATTTAACTTCACCAGTTTTAGATTATTTTTATTCAAAATCGCTGAATTTTCACATTTGCCGTTCAAATACTGAGAAGAGACGGTGCGGTGAACAGCAGCCAGTTGAGGCACGTCACTGCGTTGTGCCTCACCATGGATTGCGGATTCGGCTAACTGCTGGCCTGCTGTGCAGTGAGACCGTATTGCTATATGAACTATATTATACATTTCCATAGTTTAGTTAGCTGAGGTATATAATTTACAGTGTATTTTGTCAACAACTGTGTGTGTGTAACGTATTTCTTGTGCTGAGCGATCATAAAACGGCTGCAAAAGACGCACTGGCTGAGGCTCGCAGTAATCCCGCCTCCTGCACCCCCGCCGTAGAATGCAACCCCTGACGGGAGTGTTATATCAACTAAAGCCAGTGACGTGCGGTGAGGTTCATGGCTGGTGAGGCACTGACTTCATCACAGTCAGATTTACAAACATATGAACCCTAAAGAGTATCTTATTCACCATTTGATTGGCAGCAGTTAACGGGTTATGTTTAAAAGCTCATACCAACATTCTTCCTTGCTTGGCACTCAGCATCAAGGGCAGGCCGATATTATCGGACATCTCTAATGTTTAATGATCTTAAGGTCTGCAATAAGGATTGATGATGATGATGATGTCCTCCTGGCTGTTTATGTTCATCTGCGCACGTGTGTGCATGCTCCCTCCTCCTCCATTTGGAAAAGTCAAAGTTTGTCAAACCGCGCGCAAGTCGAGTCAAATAGTCACCAATGCATTGGATTTGTCAGTATTTGTGTGCACATATTTTAACAATGGCCGTTGTTTTTTTTTTTATGTCGTCGCGCCGCTAAAACATACCACACAGCTGGAGGACTAACGCTGCCCTGCGTCCTCCTCCACGCACAGCACGCATGCTCAGTTTGCTACACTGATTTGCTTTAACGCTGAATATGGAACAAGCAACGCTTTTATAACTTAATAGTGCAAAGTCAACTTTCAAAAAACAAACAAAAAAACATCAATGGTATATTAAATACAATTTAAATAAAAAATGGAATGCCTCTTTTCTATTTGCAGCCTTCTGAGGTAAATATGAACATTTGGTGGTAGCGGGGGGTGTATATTGTAGCGTCCCAGAAGAGATAGTGCTGCAAGGGGTTCTGGGTATTAGTTCTGTTGTGTTCATGTTCTGTTACGGTGCGGATGTTCTCCCGAAATGTGTTTGTCATTCTTGTTTGGTGTGGGTTCACAGTGTGGCGCATATTTTTAACAGTGTTAAGGTTGTTTATACGGCCACCCTCAGTGTGACCTGTATGGCTATTGACCAAGTATGCTTGGCATTCACTTGTGGGTGTGTAAAAGCCGCATATATTATGTGACTGGGCTGGCACGCTGTTTGTATGGAGGAAAAGCGGATGTGACGACAGGTTGTAGAGGATGCTAAAGGCAGTGCCTTTAAGGCACGCCCCCAATATTGTTGTCCGAGTGGAAATCAGGAGAAATTCGGGAGAATGGTTGTCCCGGGAGATTTTCGGGAGGGGCACTGAAATTCGGGAGTCTCCCGGGAAAACCGGGAGGGTTGGCAAGTATGAGTATTAGCGGTGAATGCGGTGTTTCAGCGGCACCGCCGCTGTATAATACCGGCGGGCCAGCTCTAATGTTAATTTGATATTGCCTCAAGGGCCAAATGAAATTACACGGCGGGCCAAATTTGGCCTGCGGGCCAGAGTTTGACACGCATGCTCTAACACAACATGCATCCAGAGGCTGTTTACCACCTGTTTTGGACTTATGAAAGCACTCGATCACTATGGCAGGGCATCCGTCGTTTCATCCTGGACAATATTCATGACAAAGTTGTGCGTTGTTTTCAAGATGTGCTATTTGGATTTACACTATATGAAAACATTTTTTTAAAGGAATTTTCCCTTTGCAACCTCATTATACTATTGACTAAGTTTTATATTCATATATTCATAAATGTAAGTTCCTCAATACCCGACCTGTTTAGAAAAACATTTGAACTCTATACATTAAAACACTCTCTAAAAAGCTGTGAAAATGATGACGCTGTGCTCCAAATTTAAATGATTTACTGAACTTGTGTGAGCCTATGGCTTTGCACTTTGTTACATATATATATTTTGCATTCTATTTTAGTTACTTTATTGAGTTTACAACTAGAGATGTCCGATAATATCGGCCGATAAATGCGTTAAAATGTAATATCGGAAATGATTGGTATCGTTTTTATTATCATCGGTATCGTTATTATTATTATTTTTTAAATTAAATCAACATAAAAAACACAAGTTACACTTACAATTAGTGCACCAACCCAAAAAACCTCCCTCCCCTATTTACACTCATTCACACTCATTCACACAAAAGGGTTTTTTCTTTCTGTTATTAATATTCTGGTTCCTACATTATATATCAATATATATCAATACAGTCTGCAAGGGATACAGTCCGTAAGCACACATGATTGTGCGTGCTGCTGGTCCACTAATAGTACTAACCTTTAACAGTTAATTTTACTCATTTTCATTAATTACTAGTTTCTATGTAACTGTTTTTATATTGTTTTACTTTCTTTTTTATTCAAGAAAAAGTTTTTAATTTATTTATCTTATTTTATTCATCTTTTTAAAAAGTACCTTATCTTCACCATACCTGGTTGTCCAAATTAGGCATAATAATGTGTTAATTCCACGACTGTATATATTGGTTGATATCGGTATCGGTTGATACCGTAATTAAAGAGTTGGACAATATCGGAATATCGGATATCGGCAAAAAGCCATTATCGGACATCCCTATTTACGACCCCCTGGCGCTGATTTGTACTGTTTTTGTACTTATTTTGATTATTATTATTTCTCGATTGTTTGTAAATGTTGCAGTTTATAAATAAAGGTTTATAAAATGAAAAAAATAAAAAAATAAAAATATGGCTCTAACAGGAAATTTTATACCATCGATTCCAAATAAACACTATATTAGATTTGTTAAGCTATTGAAAATTGTAAATATTTATAAAAAATCTGTAAAATATTTCCCCCCCAAAATAAGACTTGTATGTTCAACTAGACACCATCTATGAGTCATGTGCTTTTTGAATAATATATTGCACATTCTCAAAGCTATTAGAAATGTAAATGTTTTAATATTTCTCAAAAATCAGAAAAATATCATTTTTAAATTTGACTATAGTGGGCAGCACGGTGGAAAAGAGGGGTTAGTGCTTCTGCCTCACACTTCAAAGGTTCTGGTTTCGACCCTGCGTTTGGGATCTTTCTGTGTGGAGTTTGCATGTTCTCCCCGGGACTGCGTGGGTTCCCTCCGGCTTCCTCCCACCTCCAAAGACATGCACCTGGGGATAGGTTGCTTGGCAACACTAAATTGGCCCTAGTGTGCGAATGTTGTGTATCTGTGTTGGCCCTGCGATGAGGGCGACTTGTCCATGGTGTACCCCGCCTTCCGCCCGATTGTAGCTGAGATAGGCTCCAGCACCCCCTGCCACCCCGAAAGGGACAATCGGTAGTAAATGGAAGGATGGACTTGTAGTGTAAACAACTGGTGACCATCCATGTGTGGTGCAGTTGGTGAGACACTGCATGTGATGTACAATTATGAATTAAGTCATTGAATTGCCAACTGTATGTATACATTTTTGCAAATATATTATCTTTACTTAACACGGTATTGTATTGTTGGCCAATGTGCTACCTTCACCTTGTACGTCTGAAATTATTACATAAACTTGACCATGTATAATAATTTAGATTTTTATTTTTTTATTACGTATTTTACTGTCAGGCGTTGCTCGTTTTAACGTCAGGTTTCCTGCCCAGATCAGATAGTTTTTCTGAAAATGATCTTGCAGCTTGTCTCCTTTACTGTAATCATAAAGTACTATTTGTGCTTTCAAGATGTTTCCTATTCTCTCTGAACATGCAAATATTTCTAACTTTACCGTCGTGTCTTCTTCACTGCAATCTTGTTTTATTATTTTTGATGAAGGCTACACAAACATGATTTTCAAGCCACAATAAAAAAGATATGCCGTTGCTGCATAAAACGATTAATAGTTATAGCGAATGACCTGAATGTGTTTTCCTTGTCACCGTAAAATTAGAACGGTAATACTCCCAGAACACCAGCAGGAGGGGCGCACCGCAACAGAAAAATGTATTGTAGCGATCACAGTGCAAGTGCTGATGTTAGTTGTTTTTTTTACAGGTCTTACTTTTACTTTATTATTATCATCTCATTATTCAGGTTTGATGTATTTTTTCATTACTTATCTTTATAAAAATATTAGTGACAATGTTATTGTCCAGTTTTTTATTTTATTACAAAAAAAGTAGACATGTCAACAAACCAAGTTTGCTTTCAAAAAGTCTTAAATTATTCACAATTCTGTTTCATTAAAAAAAAACACAAGAAAACATGCTTTCTCGCCACAAACGTGTGAGGAACAAATGTCAACATATTCATGATGTAACGAGACCAAATACCAAAAAGTACAGCAAAAAGACAAAAGAAAAACATGAAGATCATAATACATTCTTTTATCAGAAAGAGAAAATCAAAGCAGCGGGAAAAGTAAGCACTTTGGTCTCCTCCTTCAAAAAACAAACATGAATAAGCAGAAACATTTACATGTGATTGATATTACGTGTGTGTATTTTATAAAGTGCATATTTTTCTTTCCTTTGATGTTACAACCTAACACTGATGTCACCTGCCAAAATACCTAAAAAACAACTCGAATGAAAAGTAAAAAATAAAAAAGGACATCGTTAACGTCGTCAATAATGTCTGATTTGGTTGGAAAGGAAAAGCTAAATGAAAATAACAATAAAATAAAAGTATGTTTAAGTACAAAAATAAAGTAATTGTTTGGTGTGTAAGTCATTTACATAGTTTTGACTACAAAGTTGTTTGATAGTTTGCCATATTTGCAGTCAGCTAAGTTGTCATTTTTTAACAAAAATATAACTTTTTTTTATGTTTAAGCAATTGTACCAAACATGTCTGAGTAACCTTATTCAAGCTTGATAGTATCAGTTGTAAAAATACAGCATAAATAATGAACTAAAATCAAACTACCATAAAACTGCAGGTGAATGTGCCGAGAAGCAAAATAACACTTTGTGACCTCATAAATAAGACATTAAATAAAAAGGAGAAAACACTGAGCGGCTAAAGGACTTGATTGCACAAAGTGATGATATGTTGTTGTCGTCTTCTTCAGTCAGTTGCTGAGTCATCGCTTCACTGTCACGACTTGATCTTCCACAGCTGTAAACACACACACACACACACACACACACACACACACACACACACACACACACACACACACACACACACACACACACACACACACACACACACACACATTTATACAATATGTTGTTGTTTGTCTTGTTTTATGTTGCACCGACCTTCAAGTTAAAGCCCAGCAGGTCTGAGATGACACCTGACACGGCAGACAGGATAACCACCTGTGTGATGTTGTACAGCAGAGGGTTCATGGTCAAACCGTACAGCCTGAAGGGAGTGTCCAGCTCCTGCACACACATGCACACACAGGGGGTGAATTCTATGTTTTGCTGACAGTGCTTGTAGACGAGGTCAATGTTTACTTTGAGTAGTTTGGTTGCTAGTTTCAACACATTGTTGACTAGCGTTAACTCCTCCTTCTTGTTGGGCTTCTTCTCCATCTTTAAGTACAGGTTGATCTGGAATGCACACACGCGTACACACACACACATTGTTGTCAAGGTAATCACCGTGTGTGTGTGTGTGTGTGTGTGTGTGTGTGTGTGAGTGAGTGTTTACCTGCTCAGTGAGCAGAATGGATGTGTTGCTGTACTTCTTGCTGGTTTCAGAGCCCAGAGTGACAAACCTGAGCAGGAAGAGTGAGAGGCTGGAACACCAGATGACTAACTCCCAGTTGTAGTGACACTCGAGGAAGGTGTCGTGAACGTGCAGCAGCTGAAAAACAACACTTTATGTGTCAGTGAGCGAAAGATGTAGAGTAGAGAGAGGTAGTTAGATTTGAGTTAGAGTTTAAGTAGGGTAGAGGTGAGGTAGAGTAGAGGTAGAGCAGAAGTAGAGTGGAGGTGAGGTAGAGTACAGGTAGGGTAGAAGTAGAGTTAGAGTAGTTAAGGTAGAGGAGAGGTAGGGTAGCGGTAGAGTTAGATTAGAGGTAGGAGTAAAGTAGGAGTAGAGGTATAGGTGTGGTAAAGTTGAGTTAGAAAAGAGATAGAGTATAGGTAGGGTAGGGGTAGAGACGAGTAAGAGTACAGTAAAAGTAGAGTAAGATTAGAGTAGAAATAGGTTAAAGGTAGAGCAGAGGTAGAGTAAGAGTAGAAATAGGGTAAAGGTAGAGCAGAGGTAGAGAAAGAGTAGAGTAGAATAGCGGTAAAGGTAGTGTAGAGGTAGAGTTGCAGGTGAGGAAGGCGCAGAGCATGAGTAAAGTAGAGGTGAGGTAAAGGTAGAGTAGAGGTAGAAGTAGGGTTGAGGTAGAGTAGTTACAGGTAAGGTAGAGGTGGAGTACAGTAAGAGTAGAGGTATAATAGGGTACGAGTAGAGTAGAGTTAGAGTCAGAGGTAGAGTTAGAGTAGAGGTAAAGGTAATAGTAGAGCTAGAGTTAAAGTAGAGGTAGGGATGAAGTAGAGTAAAAGTAGAGGTAGAGTAGGAATAGAATAGAAGTAAAGGTAGTAATAGGGGTATGGTAGAAGTAGGCATAGAGTAGAAGTAAAGGTACAAGAGATGTAGTGGTAGAGTTAGAGTAAAGTAGAGGTAGAGTTAGTGTTAGAGGTGGAGTAGAGTAAAGTAGAGGTAGGGTAGAGAAGAGGCAGAGTTAGTAGAGTATAGTTAGAAGTAGAGTAAGAGGTAGAGTAAAGTTAGAGGTAGAGTTAGGGTAGAGTAGAGTTTAAGTAAAATTAGAGGTAGAGTGGAGTAGGGCTGGGCGATATATCGATATACGCGATATATCGCGGGTTTGTCTCTGTGCGATATAGAAAATGACTATATCGTGATATTCGAGTATACGTTCTCACGAAGTTGCTTTTAGCTGTGGGCATTACACTACAGGCTCTCCTCGCTCTTTCCGGTCTCTCCTTCTCACAGACAGCAAGCACACCTTCTTACACACGTCACAGACTGTCACGACATACGTCACATACGTATACGTCCTCCCCGAGCAGAGAGGTAGCAACATGGCTAATGTTAGCTGTGATGCTAGCGGAGTGGTGCGAGCGGTAATACAAGAGAAAGAAGGTGTGAATCTGGTAACAAATGGAGGAATAATTAATTCACAAGAAAAACAGCAGAGGGTCCATCGTCTGGCGGTGGTTTGGCTTCAAGTGGGAATATGTTGAACAGACAACCATAATTTGTCAAGTGTGGGGCAAAAGCGTTGCTATAAAAAGTAGCATTACTGCTGTAACAAACAGTTCAGGTTGTCCCAAGTTACCAGAGTGTGTTAGGTAAGGAGGAGTTTTGTCCCTCCAGAGTTGTTGCCGTAGGGCTGTGACGTAGGGTGTGTGTGGTTGTGGAAGGAGGTGTGTGATGTTGACATTAAAGAAGCGGTGGCTACCGAACCTGCTCTAATGTCCCCCGTTTATTATTTTATTAGATAAGTACACTGTATAGGCGAACCCAGGACACTCGGCTACACTGCTAATATGTAGCATCATTTGAAAAGTCACCCGCTAGACAATGAAGAGTGCTTACTCCGCACGTCAATATCTCCGTTTGGTGCCACACGTCCACACCATCAAAATGCCGAGGCAAACATTTCCAGATCAACACCGTATGAAAAAAAGAGTGATTTTTGTAGTTGTGATTTCCTTCTCTGCATGAAAGTTTAAAAGTAGCATATATTAATGCAGTATGAAGAAGAATGTTTTAATGTAGACACATAGAATCATCATACTGCTGTGATTATATGCATCAAGTGTTCATTCAAGGCTAAGGCAAAAATATCGAGATATATATCGTGTATTGTGATATGGCTTTAAAATATCGCGATATTAAAAAAAGGCCATATCGCCCAGCCCTAGAGTGGAGATATAGTTGAGATAGAGTAGAGTTAAAGTTGAGTTAGAGCTGAGGTAGCGGTAGAGTAGAGGTAGGGGTAGAGTACAGTAAGAGTAAAGATAAGAGAAAGAGTAGAGGTAGAGTAGGAGTAGGGCAGAAGTAGAGGTTGGGAAGAGTAGAGGTAGAGTACAGTTAGAGTAGAGGTACAACAGTAGAATTAGAGAAAAGTAGAGGTAAAGTTTGCGTTACAATAAAGTAAGAGTAGCGGTTGAATTAGAGGTGGAGTAGAATTAGAGGTATTTAGAGTAGAGGTAGAATAAAGGTAAGAGTTAGAGTAGGGGTAGAGATAGAGGTGGAGTAGAATTAGAGGTATTTAGAGTAGAGGTAGAATAAAGGTAAGAGTTAGAGTAGGGGTAGAGATACAGTAGATAAGAGTTATAAGTAGAGTAGAGGTAGAGTTAGCGGTAAATTTCAAATTAGAGTAGAGGTAGAAGTGAGGTAAAGTTAGAATACTAATAAGTGAGGTAGTGAGGTAGTTAGAATAGAGGTAAGAGTTCAAGTTGAGTTAGAGTAGACGTAAGAGTAGAAGTAGAGTAAAGGTAGGGTAGCGGTAGAGTAGAGGTAGAAGAAAGGTAGAGGAATAAAGTTAGAGTAGAGTTAACGGTAGAGGTAGAGTTAGAGTAGAGGTGAGGTAAAAGTAAGAGTTAAAGTTGAGTTAGAGTAGAGTAAAAATAGCGGTAGAAGTAGGGGTAGACTAAAGGTAGAGCAGAGGTAGAAGAAACGTAGAGCTAGAGTACAGTTAGAGTAAAGTAGAGGTAGAGCAGAGGTAAGAGTTAAAGTTGAGTTAGAGTAGAGGTAGAGTAAGAGTAAGGTAGAAGTAGCGGTAGGGCTAGAGCAGAGGTAGAAGAGATGTAGAGTTAGAGTAGAGGTAGAGTTGGAGTAAAGTAGAGATAAAGTTAACATTAGAGTAGAGTTAGAGGTAGAGGTGGCGTAGACTTAAAGTAGAATTGGATTTGCGTAAGAGTAGAGTAGAGTTAGAGGTAAAGTTAGAGTAGTTAAGGTAGAGTTAGAGTAAAGTAGAGTTAGAGGTAGAGTAGAGGTAGAAGTAACTTACTTCTACTCTAAGTTAGAGGTAGTTGGAGTAGAAGTAGAATTTAAGAAAAAGTTAGAGGTAGAATGGAGGTAGAGTAGAGGTAGTGTAGAGTACATTAAGATTAGAGGTAGTGAAAGCGTAGAAGTAGAGTAGAAGTAGAGTAGGGCAGAAGTCGAGGTTGAGTAGCGGTAGGGTTATAGTAGAATTAGAGGTACAGTAGAGTTAGAGTAAAGTAGAGAGTTAGAGGGTGGGGTTAGAGTAGAGTTGGACTAGAGTAAGAGTAGAGTAAAGTTAGAGATAGCGGTAGAGGTGGAGTAGTACCTGAGCACAGCAAATGAAGACCACAGAAAGCGTCAACAAGAAAGCGGAGGACACGATGACGTCTACAGAGCGTTGAGGACCTCGACGCTGAAAGCCAACATTGAAAAAAAGACAACCAAGTTTATTGTTGAAGTGTCAGAAAGTGTCATGTTAAAGGTCGTGGACTGACTTTGAGGTAGGAGCGTAATGACAACCACATCTTGATGTTCTCTACTTTCTTCAGGCGGAAATGTGGAACTTCTGACTTTCTAGCTCTGCGGGCTGACGTCAGGTGACCAAACAGTTTGGCAAACAGCAGCCTCTGAAACACACACACACACACACACATGAAACATTGATAATATTTCTATTTATGTTTATTCATGTGACACGTTACCTGCTTGTAGGTCCTCTCTGCAACGCTCAGCAGGAAGAAGAAAAGCCAGATGAGACACACACGCACCATGAAGCTCACCGCCACCATGGTGACCACTAAGGCATCCCCAGAGCCGCCGCCCAGCGCCTCAGACAGAAGCTCATTGGCTGACAGCGTGGTCAGTTGATCCAGGTCTCGGTGCTGAGCCAATCTGCACGCAGCAAGAAGACTTGTTTTCAATCAATAAATATTTCAGGAATTATTATTGAAATCAATGAAATTAATACATTGACAATTAATCAAAAGAATGGATGATTACTGAATAATTAAATGAATTAATCAAAAATAATTAAAGAATGTATAAAAAGAGTTACCTGTAGACAAAAGGTGTGAGTCCCAGTGTGACAGACACCAGATTTCCAAAGACTTGATAAGCGATTCCTGGTGTGTGAAGATTAACCTGCATGCAAAAATTTATTTTTCTTATTAAATATATATATTTTTGAAGTTAATGTTTACTGAGTTTTTTAAAGAGGTATTTCAGTGAGTTATTTTTTTACTGTTTAATAAATAAAAAAATTAACTTGAGTTTTTTTAAAGTGTTTCTCACTCTGTTCATAATCATGCCGCTGATCTCCAGCACAGACATGTCCGCCTTCTTGCACTCGTTGCCCTCCCACACGATTGCGCTCACTCTCTCCAGGCCTGGGTTGGAACTGTGCAGCCAGGGGGCGTGGCCCTGAGGATGCAAGACGCAGGTTATTGGTCTCGAAAGAACGACGGCGATATTACCTTCACACACACCTGGTAAAAGGGATCGTCCCTGTACTCCTTCTTGGTGGGTGGACAAACGGGCGCGCCGCCGCCTTCTCCATCCGTCTCCGAGCTGCAGGACGAGCGGCACTCAGCGCAGTGCAGGAAGTCTTCCCACAGAAGGTCCTCTGTCTCAGACTCGTGGCGAGTGCTCTCCGAGTCCGGAGTCCTCAAGCTGGAACATCTGGAACTGCAGCTGGTGGCGGACTTGAGAATGTCCTAATTGAAAAATGTCATCATCATCATCAAGTCCACCTGCTCATGAATGACTATCATATCTATCTTTCTAGATTAAATGTACACACCTTGATGTTATTATATGTACATATACATCGTATATATGTTTGTATGTATACATGCATACATATCCACATAATCGTATATATATACTAGAAAATTCCCGCGAAAATTTTGATGGGCCTGCTATCTGTGCCCTGGACATCTGGCCGGGGGTCGCTGTAAGCCGGCGTACTTATAAGATGGTTCCGAGTGACCGAATCCATGAGTTTTAGTTTAAAATGAGCTACAGAGTTAGCCTAAAACATTAGCATCCTAACATTAAAGTGCTAACACGTAGCATGTGTGTTAACGTTGGCATGCTAACAGTTAGCATGTTTCACATACCAATTTTAATGGCTCTAAGGTCTATGGCTGCGGAAGTAGAGAAAAAAGTGTAAAATTAGCTGAAAAAGTTAATATGCCAATGTTAGTTTGCTAGCATGCTAAAATTTGCATGCTAACAGTTAACAAGTGTCACATACCAAGCAGTAGAATTTGAGAAAAAAGTTATATGACTATGGTTGACAGTATTTTGTTCCACCTTTCTCATAATTTACTGAGCAAGATTACATTTGTGTATGGAACAAAATCTGCACAGTGGTTAAGACTTTTGACTCAGATTGAAGGGTGCTGGATTCGAATCCCACTGTGGTTGGCTGTATTTTGTTCCACCTATATCATACTTTACTGAGCCATGAGTCCTCGATTACATTTGTGTATGGACCAAATTTTTCTCGTTCGCAAGACCCAGGATAGCACAGTGGTTAAGACTGTTGACTTAGAATGTAAAGTACCAGGTTCGAACCTCACTCTGGTTGACAGTATTTTATTCCACCGCTATAATACTTTACTGAGCCAGGAGTCCTCGCTTACATTGGAACAAAATCCTATCTTCACAAGACACAGGATAGCCCAGTGGTAAAGACGGTTGACTTGGAATGAAAGATACTGGGTTTGAACCCCACTCTGGTTGACAGTATTTTGTTCCACCTCCATCATACTTTACTGAGCAAGATGTCCTCGATTATATTTGTGTATGGAACAAAATCTTCTCTTCACAAGACCCAGGATAGCACAGTGGTTAAGACTATTGACCTGGAATGTAAGGTACTGGGTTTGAACCCTACTCTGGTTGACAGTATTTTGTTCCACCTCCATCATACTTTACTGAGAAAGATGTCCTCAATTACATTTGTGTATGGAACAAAATCGTCTCTTCACAAGACCCAGGATAGCAGTAGTTAGACCGTTGACTCAGACTGAAGGGTGCTGGGCAATGTGACTTACGTGACAGTGCGACTGTTCAAATAACAACAGCAGTTGTCACATGTTTAACACACACATGGTGTCACTTCTTCAGTCTCTTAATGCTTCAGTATCGCTCGAACATCACTACTGTTTATTCATTTTGGATGTTCACTGTGTACAACAAATTCTCAATCTCTTTAAGTGAGAAAAATGGTCAAAACGTCAGATATTGTAAATAAAAACTGGTAATAATTTGAATTGGTTTGTTGACCATATAAAATCAAAGTTATGATAATTGATTGTACGTAAAACATGAAAGATGGCACTACTTGCTTCAAAAGTCAGCTTTGTTACAAACCAACATGTTGATGATGTTAATCCATACACCTTTTTAAACGCACTGCGTCATCTGCAGCTGATAGCTATGACGACACTGTGGTTGTTGCGCTAGCATAAGGACCACGCTTAAAGGCTAGACTCTGATCCATTTAGCATTTTATGGAATGTTAAATGTACTTAGATGAGGAAATACGAGGATTCCCCTTAGTATATTAGCATTATACATCTGCTAGTGTACCTCCACAATGTAGTGTTTCTTGTAATGTGTGCTTTTGCGGTTTCGTAGCGAGCAGTCGGCGTTGAGTCTCTCGACTCCCCTGCGTAAGGCGATGTAGGATGCGTCAGGATCCTCCTCACTGGAAGCTTCATCCGATGCAGGCTCCTGTACATGACAACGATGCTAGTGAATGGTGTGTGTGTGTTTGTCTTTATGTGTGTGTGTGTGTGATGGCTGACTTTGTTGCTGGTGGCACTGCGGGCAGCGTGAGCATGCGAGGGCGGGCCACGAGTGGCCCAGCACACCTCATCAAGGCGGTTAAACAACTGCAGACCCTCCTCGCTGCTGCGGTTGGTGACACGGCCGTCAAGCGACACATAGCCGTTGTCCGTCTCTGTGGACTTGTCAATGGACAGCTTGGACTTCTTGGATCTGCATGGTGGAAAAGGAGGAGTTGAGTGTGCAATGACAATGAACACATGACTGATGATGATGATGATGATGCCGGCTAGTAAATGCTGCAAAATCCCTCCTGAGACACTTCATCATCCAATTAATGTTCCTCTTTGGAGCCACGTGAGGACATTTTGCAGCAGCTCAGGATTGAGTTGAGAATCAAGTCCAAAAGAAAAGCAAAAGGAGAGATACACACCCAGCTTTACAGAGATCATGCCAGAAATGGTGGAAGAGAGTGCCCAGGCTGTACTTTGCGGCGGCTGAGTGGGAGTGCGGCGCCCCGTCCTGTGTGTTATCGGTAGTGCTAGAGCCATCGCCTTCCCTATGCACCTCCATCTGAGAGGCTTTCCTCAACTTCCTTCACAGGAACAGAGCACAGACAGATTTAGTGGCCGCCTGCTCGCTCGCTTTGGGACTGTAAAGGATTGTAGTTTTATCGGAAAAGCTCCCGATAGTGGGCGCACGTTACGTGTAAATTTTGAAGCGAATATCAAATAAAAAGATGAAGACTGCACGTGATTGTATATTCCCGAACTGACCTTTTCATATAATAGACTCTTTCATTGGAAGAGAGCAGAAACACGTCCCCTCTCACACACAAACACATTCCAAACAACACACAAAGACAACTACTGTTAGAATTAGCACTGAGCTAAGGTACCTGCGTCTCTTCCCGCCGCCACCGGAGGCAGGCTTGGGCGTCCTGGTGGAGACGATCTGACAGTGCACGGTGCCCAGCAGCAGCATTAGCCAGATGGCGCCAAACACCTCGGTGGCGGGTATGACGTGAGGCTGCGGGACGCTCACATAGAGGACGGCTGCCGCCACTGTGGATGGAAATATTGGCGATGGCGACACATTAAATGAATGATATGTAGCATTTAAGTAGTACGGCTATTCCACCCAAAATGTGCCATTTGCTTGTTAAAAATCTCTCAAAATAAACTGTTAAACTTTTTGCAACACCTAATCTGATAATACATATGTTGAACTACTCAAAAATGTGTATTGACCCACCTCAGGCAACTTTATTTTTTACACTGTACAAGCTTCAAAAAGCCCAATATGACTCAACGGAGGGAAATTTTAGCATAGAATTAGTAAGTACATAACACATAGCACATAGCAACATAGCATTTATGCCAATAGCCTGTTGACAATAGCCTGGTTCAACAAAACAATTATCTTCAAATTAAAGAAATAACTTTGGAAAAAACAGGACTGCGGTGAGTCATAATTGAAATATCATAAAATATAAATGAGGGCGACTTGTCCAGGGTGTACCCCGCCTTCCACCCGAATGCAGCTGAGATAGGCTCCAGCACCCCCCGCAACCTCAAAAGGGGACAAGTGGTAGAAAATGGATGGATGGAGTTACTTTACTTTTACCATTTGACTTTTCACATTTTCTAGAATGGGTTGTTACAGTAACAGGACTGCATGGCAACCCAAAGACACAACTTAAGTGTACACTTTAACTAAAAAGAATAAAAATGTACACTTTAATGATCATAGGTCATCATTTTAGGAAGCCGGCACACTAGTTTTACAGTGTTTAAGGTAGTATACATTATTATTTTTAATTGTATTTATTAAATATGCAATTAGGCCAATGTGCAACTCGAGAAGCACTCAAGACAGCACAGACCTCCACCAGGTCTGATCCCCCAAAGGTAAAAAAAAGTCCTGATTCCAGATGGTGATCCAGATCAGAAACAAAATGCTATGATTTTCCTTATCTCATTTTTAACATGTCCTGATAGGAAGACAAAAATAATATTTTGAGTTATCTATAGTGGAATAAAAGAAACCGCGTGAAGCTTCTTGTCAGTCATCCGGTGTTTGTCTCTGTGGTTGAGGAGGGGCCGCTAGCATACGCACACAGTAGAGTCTCATAATGTAAATGTAAGGTAACAGTAGAAATGATCTAGATCATCCCCAAAATGAAATCACTTGTTGATTATCCCATTTCTGACATTTCCTGAAATGTTCATTCAATACTTCCCATAACTTTTCAAAGTATTTTACTGACTAACTGATACACATATCAAGGGCAACAAACAAATAGGTAATAAAAAAATCTGTTTTCTGGGGATGCAAACAGCAGCGGTGGAATGGCCCATTAAAATGATTGAACAGGAAATGCACCTTGCAGCAGGTAAAGCGCCAGCAGCAAGAGGAAGATGGCTCTTGAGGTGACCTGGATCCACCATCGGTAAAAGAAGGGAAAGAAGACGACGCGTACGATGCCTTTCCGTGTCAGGGAGGTCCATGGACTCTCAGGTTTGGCCTTTGCAAAAGCTGAGCCTGTGTCGAAAGAAGCAGATGATGTAGGAATTATCACGCATGGATGCCAAAGTGTACAATCTTCTCACCTCTAACCAAGTCCACGTCGATGAGGTCCGGTTTGACGTGTCCAGTCTTCTTTGGCTTGTTCCTCAGGCCCTGCGGGAGGAACAGACAGAGTAATTGGGGGACCAAAATACACCTGGGAGTTACGCGGTGTACTCTACGGGCTCCAGTTGGACTCCTACCAACATGCTGCATGTGTGTGTTCTACATAGTGGTAACATCTACTAAGCCACACCGAGCACGTTGTGAGAGATGCAGGATGCTAAAAACATTTAATGTGCATATTTAATCGTCTACGTTTATAAAGCCTGCTAGGACTTGGTATATTTACTATCTTGCTATCTAAAGCGTGCATTGACCTTCAGGTCGGTCTATACAACAAGTTCAATAGCTAGTAATTTATTGTGGCACTCCAGCTCACAGGCCGCATGTGCTCTTATCGCTTGGCTATTCAGGGCCTCTTATCTTTGTTAGAGTGTGTTTGCATTTTGTAGCCACTCCTTGCACACATGTAATAATAGGCCACAATGGGACTTTTAACTGCAACGGTCAAACACACAAATGTCAACCACCTTTCCCACACCTGGTCAGACATGTTGGGTTCATAATTCGCCAGCAGGTGGCACATGACTGTCTAAGCTGGACACGGGCAGGGCTGGGTGATATATGGATATTATTAATATAGTGATGTAAGTGTAGTTTGTGCTTTCTTTACTGTTGGCTTTGACGGAGCTTCTTTAGCAGTAGACTCTTCAGTCTTTCAAAACACATTGTATACAATGCTGGCGTTTCAGGTTTGATGTGTTGAAGCTGCATGTTTTTTTTTAATTTAAAAAACTCCACAATCTGGGTGTCATCGTTTGCCGTTTGCCAAAGCACTGGATAAAAACACTGATTTATACAAGTATTCAAAGAATAGCCCAGAAATTGAGATACCAACACCTGGGATTCAAAAGGACTCGTTTGTTACGTACAATGGGTTAATAACCGAGACAGTACTTTTCTATCTACCAATCACAACTCGAATAAAAATATGCTTTAGTGTACGAATGATTCATTCACCCTTTGTGTGCCTCACAGCAGACATTTTGTTTCCAGCAGTGCATAATTGATAATTGATGTGCTTTCTCAAGTGTTATTTAGACTTTTTGTAGCACTTTGGTAGGTTTGCTAGCTTGAGTCCAAAGACAGCAAAGGACAAGCGATGAGTCGATTAAAGCGTTTAGGAAGTATCCAAAGCGTTGTCGACACTGCTCCCTCTCCCAATTCACCGACAAGGCAAAGTCGATTTTATATTCTATTGTGAGCATTGTAGCAACCTGGCTGACACTGACACAATGTGTGTGTGTGTGTGCGTGTGTGTGTGTGTGTGTGTGTGTGTGTGTGTGTGTGTGTGTGTGACGGCAGGGCAGTTACATATAAAGACAGTTCAGCTGGTTGTTGCTGATTTGACTTTATTAGCAAAAATTCCAGACTATAAGCCGCTACTTTTTTTCCTATTCTTTAGTACGGCTAATTTATGGATTTTTCTTCGCTGATGGCCATAATGCAAATAGTTTTCATAAAACACATGCAAATAGACTAAAATGGTGTGTTATTGTTTGTGCCATAGCGCCATCTTTTGGATGGGTTCGCTCACTGCAGGTGCTGTTGTGTAAATGTCTACGGTGTTTCCTGCTGTTAAAAGCTTTGAACTGGAAGTACAAGTGCCCTTCCAGCTTTTATTCTTCCATGGCGTTTCTACTCATATGGATTCTTCATTAATCATTCCCAGCAATGTTTGTAAGTATTACAATATCACTAAAACAATTCTTACTTACTAAACCCTCCCATGTGTGATGTCTGTAGTAGTGTTTTCATGCATATTTATACGTGCTATTGTAATGTAATGAAGCGAGTGTTATTAGCATTAGCTAATATGCTAACACATTTACGAGTGTCTGTGTTAGTATTATTAACTTACAATAGCATTCTGTTTGTATTGTTCCAGTTTTACAAATTCCTCAGTAAATTTACCAAGACGTCACCGAGAAGATATTGAATCTATTTAGCTGATTGGAGAGCGCGCTTCCACAGCTAGTGGGTTCATGACGATGACTTCTGTTTTGTTTGATCAGCCGTTTTCCTGCCGTGTTACAGACACCGTTTGGAAAAATTAAGGTATGTAAATGAACATTTACAAAATATTTATGTGTAAATTACTAATTTCACAACGTATATGTCTGCGCCTTATAGTGCGGCTAATATATGGAAAATATTTTTTTCTTTCAGAATTTAGTGGGTATGGCATACATACCAGTGTGTGGTATATTCCAAAAAATATGAGAAATAGGAAGTTATTTCATCACTCCCTTGTTTGATATACAGTACTGTATAGCACATTATATTGTGTTCAAAGTGTACAAACTTTTACTAAAATATGGACTTGTGTCAAGGCTGGAACCAATTAGTCATGTTTACATTGTTTCTTATGCAGAAATTGACTTCAATATACAAATGTTTTGATTTCTGAGCCCTGTTAAAGAACCATTTAAGTTGTTAAATCGAGGTTCAAATATACATATGAAAAATAAGGCAATGTTTTGGTTGAAAACGGAATCATACGTAAATTGAGGCGTATGCAAACTGAGGTACTAATGTAAATATGGATACATTTATCAATAGATCATTGCTAGATGTATTATTCGATAATACACTCATTTGCTTTATCACCTGTAACACAAACACCAAGACGTTAATGTTAATTGACCTGCTGTACATTGGATTCATTTGAACATCTTTAATGTACACAACACATCCTTAAATAGATTTTGTACTTAGCACTCGGTGGAAAAAGTTTTGGAGACCCCATGTGCTGAGGTCAGACTTTTTATCCTTAAGTTATAAACATGATTATTTGTTGTTCTCTGCCCTGTTTATTAGAGATACATTGACATATGCACAGCACACGGTTAATATACACAAAAATAAAGGCTGACCAATCATGGTCTAGTCTATGCCAAGGTCAAGCGCACGTGCACACTTGGGGGGTGGGGAGGTTGGCGAATACTCACCAGCGATATAAACTGAAGAGGAGGATGATTGAGAGGGAGGATGGGTGAAGAAGATGAAGAAGTGGGGCAGAAAGGAAAAGAGTTAAAAAGAAACAAACAGGAGATGGACAATGGCGGTGGAAGGGTGCAGACAAAACATCAAGAAATTGAAAAAGAATATGAAAATAAAATAAATGTGGGGCTTTGAAAACCAAAACATTTAGGTAAAAGGACCTTGATTTCTCGCTGCTCCACAGACTTCTCCCATATTTGCTGGTCATAGGCGCCAATCTGCAAGACACACACCAGATTACACACACATCAGGCTAAAAAAGACACCCGTCTCTATACTGTATGTGCTCTGTCATTTAAGTGTATCTTCTGTCTTTTTCACAAAGAAAACTGGCCTAGAAAGTCAAATTAACAAAATCAACACATGACAGTGATCATGCACACACACACACACACACACACACACACACACACACACACACACACACACACACACACACACACACACACACACACACACACACACACACACACACACACACACACACACACACACACAGTGTGGCTGCTAACACGTGCCTGTGTCATCTGTTAGTGTCACATGGAATTAATAGAGCGGCATGGCGTTACCGTGGGAATCAAACTGGTTCCCAACATGTGACCGAATAAACAAATATTTTAAAACATCAAAACTGAGAGCTGCATTGTGGCATTGATGTGTGTGTAAATCTAAAGGTGAAATAAGGAAGCAGGAGGTGGAAGAGGGAGGGGGAAGAGGGGTAGGGATGCAAAGATAGACCAATCACAAAACACAAATGAACCCAAACAAGGCTTTTAGGTCTGCTGCTTGGACGTCGCTCAACACAAAAGGAACATTTATTTTCCCAGCATAAGAATTGTCAATAAAGACACCGCGTGAGATTTCACCTCAATGGAGGCTGCTGCGGCCAAGCGTGCCGCTGCCGCACTGTGCGCGGGTCGCCATGGTGACTTAAGGTAAAAAAAAGAGGGAATATGTCAGCCAAGTAAGTTATAAACCAGCACCCTTTTCTGCATGGCTGTGCATCAAACACACTTGCTGGCAATGAGGAGACAGTATGTGTGTGTGTGTGTGTTAACACATTAACCACCAATCAACCTACTTGTTTGACTTGTGCACTCTTTCAACCATTAAATACTGGATCCTGACATACATTAAGGAGCAATGAAATATAAAAGAACCCCACATTATTTAGCATTTACAGTTGATTCCTGCTGCACTGCTAATATTCTAGACATACTTTACAGATCATTCTATGTTTAATGCCGCAAACTCAAGTCCATTCAGAAAATACACTTTTTAAGAGGTGTGTTTTCTGTCTCGCCGTCACAGCACCACAACAAACCTAAACCATCTTTCGTGAATCAGTGTCTTTGTGCGGCTATTCAGAGTTTCTGACATTATTTCTGTGTTTGGTTTGTCTACTGAATGGCAAGTAAAAGCAGTCTGCTGCTGGGGTCACCTAAAGATTAGACACTGGTGGCTGTTGTCTGTAAACTGTGGCCTCATCTTTTAGCGTTAGCAACAGCTAGCTCGCTAATAGAGATGATTTAACAAACCTTTACTATCAGCTTATTATGAACACAACCTGTAAGAAAATTTGGGTCAGATGACTTGTCGTGACCTGGACAATTAACCCTTGCTTTGTTTCTATGTACAGTCATGGCAACGCAAAGTGTGTATCAGGTGTGTGTACCCGTTTCAGCTCTAACAGGTGTGTATTTGTGGCCACATGCTTGAATAGATTCAGCGTGGTGCACCATTCAACAAGCAGACAATTGTCACAGCAGTTTGTCATTAAGGTGTGCATCAACATTCCAAACACATGACTTGTGTCATAGCTCTAAAAATAATTTAAAAAGTAACTTCACTACATACTGTGTGGATCACATGACCAAAGACGAGAATAACAAACTGGGAATAGAACAGGGGTTTCCCTCCGGCATCAGTGCCCGCCTTTACCCAGACGACAATATGTCCCTTCACATTTTTCAGGCGCACTTCCTTAGCTTTCAAATTTAAAAGCTAGATGATGCCAATGTCTATCCATCCATCCATTTTCTACCGCTTGTCCCTTTCGGGATGGCGGGGGTTCGCTGGAGCCTATCTCAGCTGCATTCGGGCGGTAGGCAGGGTACACCCTGGAAAAGTCGCCATCTCATCGCTGTCTAAATTTGCATAATTTGCCATTATTATTGCAGGAGTTACCGTTCCAGGCTCAAATATACAAATATAGCGCAGCTGAAAACCATGCGGATGTCACACGTTATTGGCAAGAGACACCGCATTATACGGGCGCAAACACACCCGCCCTCACACTGCTCTGAAAACTCTCTCAACTGCATATGACACATATTTGAATTTTTTTTTATTAAAAGGGGAACTACACTTTTTTGGAATTTTGCCTATCGTACACAATCATTATGAAAGACATTACGATGGATTGATTTTTTTAATGCATTCTAAATAATAAATAAACGTAAATAAAAGTCAGCTTACAGTGGAGCCAATGGGAGCTCCACTATTCTGCCCATAAAATCAGATAAATAACCATTCAAAAAGCCTCAACAATACTCAATTTACATTTCGTGACTTGAATATCAACCAAGTATTGGTGATATTGTTAATGAAGCTCTAATGCGCTAATGAAGACAAACTATTTATAGCGGTGACGTAATCACTTCCGTGTTGTCCTATGTTGACATCGAGTGATCTGCTGTTTCCTTGTTTCCCTGCTCCCTGTAAATTTATTTTAGATCATAAATCATACCTCTCACCTAGAAACTAGATGGCTGAGAATATAATCAGACAAGTTGGGACACTTTGACCGCCATATAGGACCTGGAACTAGCGAGAACTACACGAAAAACGCTTGTTCCCGCTCCCCCACCTCGTTTCTTCGCGAGGATTATGAGACATTTTTAATTTAAATGGGAATACGTGAACATCCCAGCAGTCGGCATACCAATGACAGCAGATCTTGCACAGTAAGTTGTCTTGTCTGTGTGATCATGTTTTGTTTTGGTTATGTTCAGGTTTGGTTTTTGGACTCTTTGGGCACTCGTTTGTTTTGTCACCATAGCGACCATTAGTTTTCAATTGTCCTCATGTCACGCACCTGATTCATTTGAACTCACACACCTGTCACTAATTATGCCACTGTTATTTAAACCTGTCTTTTCCTGTTGATCGTCCTGACATACTTGCCAACCTTGAGACCTCCGATTTCGGGAGGTGGGGTGTGTGTGTGTGTGTGTGTATGGGGGGGTGGCGTGGTTGGGGGCGTGGTTAAGATGGGAGGAGTATATTTACAGCTAGAATTCACTGAAAGTCAAGTATTTCTTATACCGTATTTTCCGCACTATAAGGCGCACCTAAAAACCACAATTTTTCTCAAAAGCTGACAGTGCGCCTTATAACCCGGTGCGCTTTATTACGATTCATTTTCATAAAGTTTCGGTCTCGCAACTTCGGTAAACAGCCGCCATCTTTTTTCCCGGTAGAACAGGAAGCGCTTCTTCTTCTACGCAAGCAACCGCCAAGGAAAGCACCCGCCCCCATAGAACAGGAAGCGCTTCACCCGCCCCCGGAAGAAGAAGAAAAAACGCGCGGATATCACCGTACGTTTCATTTCCTGTTTACATCTGTAAAGACCACAAAATGGCTCCTACTACGCGACAAGGATCCGGTTCATAAAAAGACGCAATCTCTCCATCCGCACACGGATTACTACCGTATTTCACAGCAACTGATATTCCTGTGAACCGCACTGTGGAACGGGAGCACGTACGGTGAATATTCGCACCACAGGGAATGAGAAGTCATCCTTCACTGTGGTTCTAGCTTGCCATGCTAACTTCCTCCCATGGTGATATTCAAAAGGAAGACCTTGCCAAAAGAGACCTTTCCAGCCGGCGTCATCATAAAAGCTAACTCGAAGGGATGGATGGATGAAGAAAAGATGAGCGAGTGGTTAAGGGAAGTTTACGCGAAGAGGCCGGGTGGCTTTTTTCACACAGCTCCGAAGGCGAACACACCTTCACTAAGACGGGCAGATAGCGCCGGTCGACATACGCCAACATCTGCCAGTGGATCGTAAATGCCTGGGCAGATAGTTTCGGTCACAACTGTGGTCCGAGCTTTCCGGAAGGCAGGATTCACAGAACTGCTGCACAACAACAGCGACACTGAATCCGATGACTTCGACGAGGCGGAGCCGGCCATTTTTGGATCCCACGCTTGCGCAACTTTTCAATTCGGACACCGAAGACGAAGAATTCGAAGGATTTACGAATGAAGAATAACTTCAGAAGGTGAGGGCTATGTTTATTTTGTGTGTTGTGACATTAACGTTCGAGCAACATTATGTTGCTATTTATTGCTCTACACCATTTTGAATTTTACTATGTTTGTGATTGCACATTTGCGTACATTTTGGGACAGAGTTGTTAGAACGCTGGTTTTCAATATATTATTAAAGTTTGACTGAACTATCTGACTGTTTTTTTGACATTCACTTTAGCGCAGCGTTTTTTTGACATTCACTTTAGCGCAGCGTAGGCGCGGCTTATAGTCCGGGGCGGCTTATTGGTGGACAAAATTATGAAATATGTAATTCATAGAAGGTGCGGCTAATAATCCGGTGCGCCTTATAGTGCGGAAAATACGGTATATATATACTGTATATATATATATATATATATATATATAAAAAAAAAAAAAATATATATATATATATATATATATATATATATATATATATATATATATATATGTATGTGTGGGGAAAAAAATCACAAGACTATTTCATCTCTACAGGCCTGTTTCATGAGGGGGGTACCCTCAATCGTCAAAATCTCCTGACGATTGAGGGTACCCCCCTCATGAAACAGGCCTGTAGAGATGAAATAGTCTTGTGATTTTTTTTCCCCACACATACATATATTGCGCTCTACTACGGTATCGAGCACTATTTTTTGGATAACCTTATTAAGACATATATATATATATATATATATATATATATATATATATATATATATATATATATATATATATATATATATATATATATATGTATATATATATATATATATGAAATACTTGACTTGGTGAATATATATATATATATATATATATATATATGTATGTGTGGGAAAAAAAATCACAAGACTATTTCATCTCTACAGGCCTGTTTCATGAGGGGGTTCCCTCAATCATCAGGAGATTTTAATGGGAGCATTCACATACCATAGTTTATATAGGGCACAGAGTGGGTGGGTACAGGCTGGCGTAGGGGCGTGGTGATTGGCTCATGTGTTACCTAGGAGGTGTTTCCGTCTGTGGCGGCATGCTGTTACAATTTCGCTGCGCTTGTTGAGGGATGACAGGTCTGGACGGTAAATAATAAACAGTTTCTCTTTCAAGCATAGGTTGCATCTTTTATTACCACTATTGTAAGGTGTGCTGGATGCAAGAATTTGCCATGTTATTGAATATTCAACATTATTGTCTTTGAGGTCCCAAATGTGTTTGCTGAGTTCTGTGGTATTCCGCAGGTTTTGGTTCCTGAAAGAAGCCTTGTGATTGTTCCATCTGGTTTTGAACTCTCCCTCGGTTAATCCTACATATGTGTCGGATGTGTTAATGTCCTTGCGTGTTACCTTAGATTGGTAGACAACTGATGTTTGTAAGCACCCCCCGTTGAGAGGGCAATCAGGTTTCTTTCGGCAGTTACAGCCTTTGTTGGTTTTGGAGTCGCTCTGTCCGGGGGCCGGGGGCTCATTTGCAATTGTTTTGTTGTGGTTTGAGATAATTTGTCGTATATTGTTCATACAGCTGTAGCTCAATTTAATGTTGTTCTTGTTGAATACTTTTCTTAGGGTGTTGTCTTTGGGAAAGTGTTTGTCAATCAGATTGAGGAATTTGTGTCCAATGTTAGTTGAGACGTTTTTGCTGTATGGGGGGTTGTACCAGATGATGTCGTTTCGTTTTCTGTTCTTTTTTGGTTGGTTTCCTGGCGTGGGTTCATAGGTGAGGGTGAAATTGTATCCGCTTTCATCAAGGGCTTTTTGGTACGGGGGGTTGCTTGGTCAAATTCAGCTTTGCTAGATGACAGCATCGATAGCCTTTTATTAATTCCGGTAGGTATTCTTTTCGTGGTGGTGGGTGGGTGGTTGCTGTCATGGTGCACGTATTGGAGTGTTGTGTTGGGTTTCGTGAATAGTTGGTAGCTGTTATTTCTCAGGTTGAAAGTGACGTCAAGGAAGTTGACAGTTTGCTTGTTGGCTTCAATCGTGATCCGTAGGCCGTTCAAGCTAAGGCTCATAGAAAAGACGGAACACTTCCTAAGAAGGATGCGGTGGAAAGCACATTTTTTCCTCCACCCTGAAACAAAAGGAACGCAAAATAAAACTTACGGATTCAAATCTACCAAGAACCCACCCACAGTTGAGGAACTAAAGGATTTTGAGAACGACATGCTCAAAATGATACAATCAGTCAAATTCAAGCCAATCCGCAACCCACTCCTCACCAAGCTGAAAAATGACAAGGAGCGCATCAAGAAAGTAAACAACCTCATCATAGCTGCCGATAAAACCACAAACTTCTACAGAATGGACATACCAGAACATCACACCTTACTGGACAGAAGCATCACCAAATCATACAAAAAAGCACAACCCAACACCTTACAGAACATCCACCTGGAAAATAAAAGGATCGCAGCTGAACTGGACATTGAGGACAGGGTGGACGCCACAGCCAACAAGGAAGCCTTCATCACATTGAAGGACCACAAACCCAACTTCGCAAATAACCCAACATGCCGACTAATAAACCCAACTAAATCTGAAATAGGAAAAATCAGCAAAATAATCCTGGACAGAGTCAACACAAAAATCAAGGACAAAACACCACTCAACCAATGGAGAAATACAGCAGCAGTAATCAAATGGTTCAACAACATCCAAGACAAACAACAGCACAACTTTATCTCCTTTGATATCGAAGAATTTTACCCTTCCATCACGCAAGACCTACTGACTCAAGCACTAGACTTCGCCTCAGACTACGACTCAATCACAGGCAACGAAAGAAACATCATCATCCACGCAAAAAACTCCATTCTCATCCACAACAGTACACCATGGCAAAAAAAGAACAATGCAACATTTGACGTCACTATGGGAAGTTTTGACGGAGCAGAAACGTGTGAACTCGTTGGGAGTTTCCTCCTCTCCCAGCTCGCTAGCCTCAATCTGAACCTTGGTATTTACCGTGATGACGGACTGGCAGTGTGTCGCGCCTCGCCAAGGAGCAGCGAGAATACCAAGAAGCGCATATGCCAAATTTTCAAAGAGAACGGCCTACGGATCACGATTGAAGCCAACAAGCAAACTGTCAACTTCCTTGACGTCACTTTCAACCTGAGAAATAACAGCTACCAACCATTCACGAAACCCAACACAACACTCCAATACGTGCACCATGACAGCAACCACCCACCCACCACCACGAAAAGAATACCTACCGGAATTAATAAAAGGCTATCGATGCTGTCATCCAGCAAAGCTGAATTTGACCAAGCAACCCCCCCGTACCAAAAAGCCCTTGATGAAAGCGGATACAATTTCACCCTCACCTATGAACCCACGCCAGGAAACCAACCAAAAAGAACAGAAAACGAAACGACATCATCTGGTACAACCCCCCATACAGCAAAAACGTCTCAACTAACATTGGACACAAATTCCTCAATCTGATTGACAAACACTTTCCCAAAGACAACACCCTAAGAAAAGTATTCAACAAGAACAACATTAAATTGAGCTACAGCTGTATGAACAATATACGACAAATTATCTCAAACCACAACAAAACAATTGCAAATGAGCCGTCGGCCCCCGGACAGAGCGACTCCAAAACCAACAAAGGCTGTAACTGCCGAAAGAAACCTGATTGCCCTCTCAACGGGGGGTGCTTACAAACATCAGTTGTCTACCAATCTAAGGTAACACGCAAGGACATTAACACATCCGACACATATGTAGGATTAACCGAGGGAGAGTTCAAAACCAGATGGAACAATCACAAGGCTTCTTTCAGGAACCAAAACCTGCGGAATACCACAGAACTCAGCAAACACATTTGGGACCTCAAAGACAATAATGTTGAATATTCAATAACATGGCAAATTCTTGCATCCAGCACACCTTACAATAGTGGTAATAAAAGATGCAACCTATGCTTGAAAGAGAAACTGATTATTTACCGTCCAGACCTGTCATCCCTCAACAAGCGCAGCGAAATTGTAACAGCATGCCGCCACAGACGGAAACACCTCCTAGGTAACACATGAGCCAATCACCACGCCCCTACGCCAGCCTGTACCCACCCACTCTGTGCCCTATATAAACTATGGTATGTGAATGCTCCCATTAAAATCTCCTGATGATTGAGGGAACCCCCTCATGAAACAGGCCTGTAGAGATGAAATAGTCTTGTGATTTTTTTTCCCCACACATACATATATTGCGCTCTACTACGGTATCGAGCACTATTTTTTGGATAACCTTATTAAGACATATATATATATATATATATATATATATATATATATATATATATATATATATATATATATATATATAAGAAATACTTGACTTTCAGTGAATTCTAGCTATATATATATATATTTATTTTATTATATATATGGATGGATGGATGATTATATATATATATATATATATATATATATATATATATATATATATATACATATACATATATATATATATATATATATATATATATATATATATATATATATATATATATATATATATATATATAAATAAAAGAAATACTTGAATTTCAGTGTTCATTTATTTACACATATACACACACACACATAACACTCATCTACTCATTGTTGAGTTAAGGGTTGAATTGTCCATCCTTGTTCTATTCTTTGTCACTATTTTTCTAACCATGCTGAACACCCTCTCTGATGATGCATTGCTGTGTGGCATGCACAAAAGTGCTTTCATCAAATGCACTAGAGTCTGGAATCTTCCATCTCTCCCGGTATGGGCGGTATAGCTCGGTTGGTAGAGCAGCCGTGCCAGGAACTTGAGGGTTCCAGGTTCGATCCCCGCTTCCGCCATCCTAGTCACTGCCGTTGTGTCCTTGGGCAAGACACTTTACCCACCTGCTCCCAGTGCCACCCACACTGGTTTAAATGTAACTTAGATATTGGGTTTCACTATGTAAAGCGCTTTGAGTCACTTGAGAAAAAGCGCTATATAAATGTAATTCACTTCACTTCCCTAGCATGGCCCAAAACCGGTCAATCTTTGCTTCCTGAGGAAGATCTTCACTGCCAAGCACTTGGTAGTCCACTGCTTCTTCCCGGAGGCTATCCAGGTCCAATCGCAGCTGCGGCTTGGAACTTACAAGCGTATTTCTTCATCTTACTCGTCGTCGGCATCGCCATGGCTGTATCTTCCTCGTTCTTCTGCTTCGTCTCCTTGTTGTGTGCGCAGTTGTGCACTGCACTCTCTAAAAGCCCTAGATGTTTTTGTCACATATGCAAATACAGTAGAGGGCAGTATTGTCCTGTTTAAGAGTGTCACAACATTGCTGTTTACGGCAGACGAACTGCTTTACGGTAGACGAAAACGTGACTGCTGTTATTGTGTGTTGTTACCGCGCTGGGAGGACGTTAATGAAACTGCCTACCAATAAACCCACATAAGAAACCAAGAACTCGCCCTCGATCATTCTACAGTTATAACGTGATTGGGCAGGCACGCTGTTTATATTGTGGGAACAAGCTGTCCTCATTCAGGTCCGCATGGAGCTGGAGGGGGTGTGGCCTCCAGATCCGCCTAAATTTCGGGAGAAAATTTGTCCCGGGAGGTTTTTGGGAGAGGCGCTGAATTTCGGGAGTCTCCCGGAAAATCCGGGAGGGTTGGCAAGTATGCGTCCTGGTGACATTAGCCATACTACCTCTGCTACCCATGAGATCCTGTTCATGCTTCATGCCATGCCACAGTAAGTGTTTTTGTTTCATGTTCATAGTTAATTGCCTTTGTGCTAGTCTTTTTGTTTCATTAGCCAAGTTTTTGTACTTACGCATTGTGCGCGCCTTTTGTTTGCTTCCTTTTTTGTAGTTTGTTAATGTAAAAATAAACATGACCTTACCCTCACGCCTTGCCCGCGCCAACTTTCCTTTGCATTCCGGGAAAACACAACACCCCAAGGTCCACGTATTGACATAAGTGATGTTTTATTATGTTTGTTGGCTCTCATAAAGTCTGCAGTGAGCAGAAATCAGTAAAGAAAAAAAAATTAAAAGCAAACGTCGTGATGTGTTTTTGAAATGAATGCGCTGCGTATGCTTATAATGATCAAAAAACGTAAATATTAAATGCTATTATAAATGTGCCTGTTACTACATTACATATATACTTACATCATGTATATAAAACCATATTGGAGGTGTTTGGATGTTTTTTTAGGGGCTCTATAGCCATAATTGAACTGCTCCAATAGGATCCATTGTAAGTGACTTTTGATCAAAGTCATTTAATATTTAGAATACATTAAGAAAAAATCCATAGGCAAAATTCGAAAGACAAAAAAATATAATTTTATATATATATATATATATATATATATATATATATATATATATATATATATATATATATATATATATATATATATGTGTGTACATCCAATCATACATTGTATTACTTTAATTTATTTTCAAGTTGAAAAAAATAATTTCTAAGGTGTGGTAACTTATTTTATTTTGTAGTAGTAGTAGCAACTTTTTTTACGGAATCCAGTCAACTTCCTTTCTTTTCACCTTATTGAACCGCACATGCAAGTGACATCAAGGCCACATTGAGGCCTCATTGGGGCCTGTATGTGTTTGTACTGGAGTCTGATAAAGACCACAT